>NC_069503.1:620255144-620555144 GCF_027579735.1 Bombina bombina | reverse complement strand
ACATTAGAAAAATATTACAACAATTTTAAACTAATTACACCTACTCTAAGCCCCCTAATAAAATAACAAAGCCCCCCAAAATAAAAAAATGCCCTACCCTATTCTAAATTAAAAAAGTTCAAAGCTCTTTTACCTTACCAGCCCTGAAAAGGGCCCTTTGCGGGGCATGCCCCAAAGAATTCAGCTCTTTTGCATGGAAAAAAACACATAAAATACCCCCCCCCAACATTACAACCCACCACCCACATACCCCTAATCTAACCCAAACCTCCCTTAAATAAACCTAACACTAAGCCCCTGAAGATCTCCCTACCTTGTCTTCACCTCACCGGGTCCCGATCTGTCCAGAAGAGGGTCTGAAGTCTTGATCCAAGCCCAAGCGGGGGGCTGAAGAGTGACGTCCATCCTCGGGCTGAAGTCTGGATCCAAGCGGCGGCTGAAGAAATCCATCATCGGGCTGAAGTCGGAAGTCCATCATCGGGATGAAGTCTTCTATCAAGCAGCATCTTCAATCTTCTTTCTTCCGGAGTGGAGCGGAGCCATCTTCTTCCCAGCCGACGCGGATCCATCCTCTTCTAACGACGCCTACTCGCCGAATGACGGTTCCTTTAAATGACGTCATCCAAGATGGCGTCCCTCGAATTCCGATTGGCTGATAGGATTCTATCAGCCAATCGGAATTAAGGTAGGAATATTCTGATTGGCTGATGGAATCAGCCAATCAGATTCAAGTTCAATCCGATTGGCTGATCCAATCAGCCAATCAGATTGAGCTTGCATTCTATTGGCTGTTCCGATCAGCCAATAGAATGCAAGCTCAATCTGATTGGCTGATTGGATCAGCCAATCGGATTGAACTTGAATCTGATTGGCTGATTCCATCAGCCAATCAGAATATTCCTACCTTAATTCCGATTGGCTGATAGAATCCTATCAGCCAATCGGAATTCGAGGGACGCCATCTTGGATGACGTCATTTAAAGGAACCGTCATTCGGCGAGTAGGCATCGGTTGAAGAGGATGTTCCGCGTCGGCTTGGAAGAAGATGGCTCCGCTCCGCTCCGGAACAAAGAAGATTGAAGATGCGGCTTGATAGAAGACTTCATCCCGATGATGGACTTCCGACTTCAGCCCGATGATGGAGTTCTTCAGCCGCCGCTTGGATCAAGACTTCGGACCCTCTTCTGGACCGATCGCTGAACCCGGTGAGGTGAAGACAAGGTAGGGAGATCTTCAGGGACTTAGTGTTAGGTTTATTTAAGGGGGGTTTGGGTTAGATTAGGGGTATGTGGGTGGTGGGTTGTAATGTTGGGGGGGAGGGTATTGTATGTGTTTTTTTTACAGGCAAAAGAGCTGAATTCTTTGGGGCATGCCCCACAAAGGGCCCTTTTCAGGGCTGTAAGGTAAAAGAGCTTTGAACTTTTTTAATTTAGAATAGGGTAGGGCATTTTTTTATTTTGGGGGGCTTTGTTATTTTATTAGGGGGCTTAGAGTAGGTGTAATTAGTTTAAAATTGTTGTAATATTTTTCTAATGTTTGTAAATATTTTTTTATTTTTTGTAACTTAGTTCTTTTTTATTTTTTGTACTTTAGTTAGTTTATTTAATTGTATTTATTTGTAGGTATTTTATTTAATTAATTTATTGATAGTGTAGTGTTAGGTTTAATTGTAGATAATTGAAGGTATTGTATTTAATTAATTTATTGATCGTGTAGTGTTAGGTTTAATTGTAACTTAGGTTAGGATTTATTTTACAGGTAATTTTGTAATTATTTTAACTAGGTAACTATTAAATAGTTATTAACTATTTAATAGCTATTGTACCTGGTTAAAATAAATACAAAGTTGCCTGTAAAATAAATATTAATCCTAAAATAGCTACAATATAATTATAATTTATATTGTAGCTATATTAGGGTTTATTTTACAGGTAAGTATTTAGCTTTAAATAGGAATAATTTATTTAATAAGAGTTAATTTATTTCGTTAGAATAAAATTATATTTAACTTAGGGGGGTGTTAGGGTTAGAATTAGCTTTAGGAGTTAAAAAATTTATTAGAGTAGCGGTGAGCTCCGATCGGCAGATTAGGGGTTAATACTTGAAGTTAGGTGTTGGCGATGTTAGGGAGGGTAGATTAGGGGTTAATACTATTTATTATAGGGTTATTGAGGCGGGAGTGAGGCGGATTAGGGGTTAATAAGTGTAGGCAGGTGGAGGCGACGGTGAGGGGGGCAGATTAGGGGTTAATAAATATAATATAGGGGTCGGCGGTGTTAGGGGCAGCAGATTAGGGGTTCATAGGGATAACGTAGGTGGCAGCGGCGTGCGGTCGGCAGATTTGGGGTTAATAAGTGTAGGCAGGTGGAGGCGACGTTGAGGGGGGCAGATTAGGGGTTAATAAATATAATATAGGGGTCGGTGGTGTTAGGGGCAGCAGATTAGGGGTTCATAGGAATAACGTAGGTGGCAGCGGCGTGCGGTCGGCAGATTAGGGGTTAAAAAAAATTAATAGAGTGGCGGCGATGTGGGGGACCTCGGTTTAGGGGTACATAGGTAGTTTATGGGTGTTAGTGTACTTTAGAGCACAGTAGTTAAGAGCTTTATAAACCGGCATTATTTAACTTCTTCCACCGATCCACTCCAGATCAGGAGCAAATCATCGATATAGCGCTTGAAAAATTTGTTGTTTGGATCCCCAAACAGGTCCATTCCTGTAGTTTCAAATTCAGCCATGTATAGATTGGCGTATGATGAAGCCACATTGGACCCCATCGCCATTCCTGTTTTCTGTAGAAAAATTGGTTTTCGAACCTAGAATAATTGGTCGTGAGGCAAAATTCCAATAGTTGCAACGGAGAGTGCATCCGTGATTTTATTGCATATATATATATACAGTTGAATGCAAAAGTTTAGTAGGCACCCCTGACAATTTCCATGATTTTCATTAATAAATAATTGGGAGTTTGGATCAGCAATTTCATTTTGATCTATCAAATAACTAAAGGACACAGTAATATTTCAGTAGTAGTGAAATGAGGTTTATTGGATTAACAGAAAGAAAAGAAAGAAAATATGTGGGTTTCATGCTCCTTTAATGTACATAACCACACAATGTAATACATATGCCTATGGAAACTTGTTGCAGATTTGACCATGGATCATTGCATAAGAAAATTTCTGCACAATATGATTTTGTATTTCTATTTACAGATCCTTAGTATTTCAGGCCTATTCTCCAAATCACACTGTCATTTTGTCTCATAGTATGACTTAATATAAGTTCTGCCTATAGCAAAGTACACTGGCACATAGTACTGACTATACACAATTCATACAACACCACTATCCTCTGCTTACATAGTGAGAAACAGTGATGCTATACACTGGCTGACTGACTAATCACTGTGATATACATATAGCACTGCAATACACTGGCTGATACACAGGACTGACTAACAGGGTGACCACCTATCCAAGAATGACAGTTTGGGTTTCCATTTGTATGCCTGTTGAAGCTGAGTGAGGTTCGGATATGCAGATTTCCGGGTTTGGTGGATAACAACCACAGCCAGAAAGGTGACATTGTGCATTTGCAACATACTGCACATGCCCTCAGTTATTTATCTCTTGTGTGTGTCTTTGTGAGAGTGTGACTGTGTGTAAGGGTCTTTGTGTTTTGTTAGTATCTTTCTGTGAGTGAGAGTGAATGTGTGTGCGAGAGCGTTGGTTTGTTTGGGTGTCTGTGAGTGTGTTTGTTAGTGTGTTAGAGTGTGAGCATGTGCAAGAGAGTGTGTGTATGAGATAGAAAGTGTGCGAATATCTATGCACACATTTGTGGTTGTGCTATTAAACATAGTGTACTCTGCAAAAATATTTTTCTGATTTGCTGTGCACGGTGCAAGTGTGTTCAGGTTTGGCCTGAACTAAAGGTTGCAACCCTAATGTCAAGGGATATTCAGGGATTCCTGACAGATATCAGTGTTACTTACAACGTAACTGTCGCTAATTTAGAAAACAAAATGGTTTGGAAATAGCAAAGTGCTACTTGTATTTATTGCCCTATAACTTGCAAAAAAAGCAAAGAACTTGTAAACATTGGGTATTTCTAAACTCAGGACAACATTTAGAAACTATTTATTTTGGTTGTTTTTTGGTGGTTGTAGATGTATAACAGATTTTGGGGCTCAAATTTAGAAAAGGTGTGTTTTTTTCAATTTTTTTCAGCATATTTTATAATTTTTTTAATAGTAAATTATAAGATATGATGAAAATAATGGTATCTTTAGAAAGTCCATTTAATGGCGAGAAAAACGATATATAATATGTGTGGGTACAGTAAATGAGTAAGAGGAAAATTACAGCTAAACACAAACACCGCAAAAATGTAAAAATAGCCTTGGTCCCAAACGGACAGAAAATGAAAAAGTGCTGTGGTCCTTAAGTGGTTAAGGAAGCCTAGAAGATTTATTAGGCCTTAAAGGAACATGAAACCCAAAATGTTTCTTTCATGAATCAGAGAATACATTTTCCAATTTACTTCTAGTATTAATTTTGCTTCATTACCTTAATATCCTTTGCTGAAGGAGCATCAATGCACAAGTGGAGCTAGCTGAACACATCGATAAGCCAATCATAAGAGGCATTTCTGTGTAGCCACCAATCAGCAGCTAGCACCCAGCTTCTGAGCCTACCTATGTATTCTTTTCAACAAAGGATACCAAGAAAACTAAGTAAATTGCACAATAGAAGTACATACCTCCCAACATTTCAAAATTCAAATGAGGGACAACCCCCCTGCGGAAAAAAAATAAATGTGGTGAGAAGGGATGGGGCTTAAAAAAAAATCATAAGACCAAAGTAATATAAATAAAATTCAAAATAAAGTCATAGTCTTAGGCAGCATATCAAACACAAGCTCAAACCACTGGTATAGCTCTGTATTTAATTAGTCTTTGCAGAGACAGTGCTAAATATTTTTTATCTTAATTGGACATTTAATAATAGATTCTTTAAAACGGCTCTCTGCATTCCCCATTAATATTCTAGATTCTGGCCTTTAAAGTCAGCAAAAATGCACAGTAACACACTACATAGCATACACTTACACATGCAGATACACACACACTACATATCATACACTTATACATGCAGATACACACACTACATATCATACACTTATACATGCACATACACACACACACTACATAGCATACACTTATACATGCAGATATACACACACTATATAGCATACACTTATACATGCAGATACACACACACTACATAGCATACACTTACACATGCAGATACACACACTACATAGCATACACTTATACATGCAGATACACACACTACATAGCATACACTTATACAGGCAGATACACACACACTACATAGCATACACTTACACATGCAGATACACACACACTACATAGCATACACTTATACATGCAGATACACACACTACATAGCATACACTTATACAGGCAGATACACACACACTACATAGCATACACTTACACATGCAGATACACACACACTACATAGCATACACTTACACATGCAGATACACACACACTACATAGCATACACTTACACATGCACATACACACACACACGACATAGCATACACTTATACATGCAGATACACACACACTATATAGCATACACTTATACATGCAGATACACACACACTACATAGCATACACTTAGACATGCAGATACACACACTACATAGCATACACTTATACATGCAGATACAGACCCTACATAGCATACACTTATACATGCAGATACACACACTACATAGCATACACTTATACAGGCAGATACACACACACTACATAGCATACACTTACACATGCGGATACACACACACTACATAGCATACACTTACACATGCAGATACACACACACTGCATAGCATACACTTACACATGCAGATAAACAGACACTACATAGCTTACATTTATACATGCAGATACACAAAAACTACATAGCATACACTTATACATACAGATACACACACTACATAGCATACACTTATACATGCAGATACACACACACACTACATAGCATACACTTATACATGCAGATACACACACACTACATAGCATACACTTACACATGCAGATACACACACACTACATAGCATACACTTACACATGCAGATACACAGACACTACATAGCTTACATTTATACATGCAGATACACAAAAACTACATAGCATACACTTATACATACAGATACACACACACACACACTACATAGCACACTACATAGCATACACTTATACATACAGATACACACACACTACATAGCATACACTTATACATACAGATACACATACACACACTACATAGCATACGCTTATACATGCAGATACACACACACTACATAGCATACATTTACACATGCATATACACACACACTACATAGCATACACTTATACATGCAGATACACACACACTACATAGCATACACTTATACATGCATATACACACACACTACATAGCATACACTTATACATGTAGATACACACACACTACATAGCATACACTTATACATGTAGATACACAGACACTACATAGCATACACTTACACATGCAGATACACACACACTACATAGCATACACTTATACATGCATATACACACACACTACATAGCATACACTTATACATGTAGATACACACACACTACATAGAATACACTTATACATGTAGATACACACACACTACATAGCATACACTTACACATGCAGATACACACACACTACATAGCATACACTTACACATGCAGATACACACACACTGCATAGCATACACTTACACATGCAGATAAACAGACACTACATAGCTTACATTTATACATGCAGATACACAAAAACTACATAGCATACACTTATACATACAGATACACACACTACATAGCATACACTTATACATGCAGATACACACACACACTACATAGCATACACTTATACATGCAGATACACACACACTACATAGCATACACTTACACATGCAGATACACACACACTACATAGCATACACTTATACATGCAGATACACAGACACTACATAGCTTACATTTATACATGCAGATACACAAAAACTACATAGCATACACTTATACATACAGATACACACACACACACTACATAGCACACTACATAGCATACACTTATACATACAGATACACACACACTACATAGCATACACTTATACATACAGATACACATACACACACTACATAGCATACGCTTATACATGCAGATACACACACACTACATAGCATACATTTACACATGCATATGCACACACACTACATAGCATACACTTACACATGCAGATACACACACACTACATAGCATACACTTATACATGCAGATAAACACACACTACATAGCATACACTTTTACATGCATATACACACACACTACATAGCATACACTTATACATGTAGATACACACACACTACATAGCATACACTTATACATGTAGATACACAGACACTACATAGCATACACTTACACATGCAGATACACACACACTATATAGCATACACTTATACATGCAGATACACACACACTTATACATGCAGATACACACACACACTACATAGCATACACTTATACATGCAGATACACACACACACTTATAGATACAGATATACACATACTACATCATATATGGGTATCTGTAATTCATTGTATGAGGTCCTGGGGTTGGTAAGCATATTAGCTGACACTCTGAGGCTGTCAATTTTTGTTACCCTGGTGTTAGCACTGCTCCTTGTTTAAAACTGAAGGCATGCTAGTATTATCACCAGGGGTTAGACGTCATCACTACCAGAGGTAGGTTAGAGAGGACACCATTACCTGAGGTCAGAGGGTATACAGCCTTCTTACTCCTGCTTAACCCACACACCATTCCTTTTCCACAGGGAATCTAACAGGTATCTAACCCTGGGAGTGAAAATGCAGCTTCTGAGTATGGGCCCAATAGAATAAAAACAAAAATATATATTATTATTTTTTTTAAATACATGGGGCAATGCGGGACAGATGGCTAGCAACCCGGGACAGCGGGACAGACCCGTAAAATTGGGGACAGTTGTGGGGTATGGAAGCAAATTGGAAAGTAGTTTAAAATTGTATGTTCTATCTCTATGTTCTATCTCTCCTCAGTTCACCATAAAAAGAACATATGAGAGCGGTTGGCAAAATAGAGTAAAAACAAGTCCTTTATTCACAAATAGTTTAAAACAGATGGTCCAAAAAAGTGAAAAAAGTCGCACACAAGCACCTAGGGATAGGCAAGCTTACGCGTTTCGGCTGTTAAGCCGTAATAATAGCATAGGAAAGCCCATTCCAGGTGTAGCTTATATACACTCAAGTGACATCATTGGTTCAAAGGTTAAAAACAACTCCCCCAGGTGTGTTAACATTGCGTGTGCCAGAAACAGACATTTTATATACTAATCAGTACAAAACACTCCCAGTAACTGATTTGTAGGAAAGCTTAAATGCTGGAATTAACAATATAATAATACAAATGGTTAAGGTCCGCTGTATATGGTCTCATATATACATAAATAAAATGATATAATAAAGTTGATGCTGATACCATAAGGAAGGGGAACTCGTTAATGGATAACAAGGAGTTTATGGCATAAAAGTGTCATATTTAAAATGTAGAATATGAGATGTAATACCTATATTATTCACCACATAAGTGTTTGTAGCACACAGAGTATATGTATAAGCTATAGTAGCTGTACACAGAAGTATATGTGTGTTTAACTTTAGGTTTCGTCTACAATCAACACAATATGAATTGAGCACACCAACAAAAACACAAATACATAAAGTGCAAACAGCAAGTACATATGTAGTGTTTATACTATCAAAGAAATTGAGGTATTTAATTACTTACTAATTATAAACCTATCCTAGAGGTCACCTCAGATGCCTTGTCTGATGGCTGCCTCAGTAAGATAAAAATAAACCCCTATAGTACCATAAGGGACATACAACTCAACTCATAAATAAAAATAGTAAAATTAGTAGTAATAGTAATAGTAGTAATAAGGGATGCAGGAGATGCTGCGGAGACCCACTGCTGGGGATACTGGAGAATAATAAAGTTATTATAGATGAAAAATCAAATATCAAATTATCACTCCCAGTAATTAATAAGATCAAACTCGGAGTTAAGTCCATAAGGGATTTTGGTCTCCAGCTTGAATATCCACAGCATCTCCCGCTTCCCCAGAATAGTATCTCTGTCACCTCCTCTTTTGGGATAAGGGACCATATCAATAGGTTGCCAAGAGAAACATGATAGTTCTTTTTTATGGACCAGTGAGAAATGATTTACCAGAGGGGTAGATGCCTTCCCCACCCGTATAGTAGAGAGATGTTCTCTCACCCTGGATCTGACATCCCTCGTCTTAAGTCCGACATTGTTTTCCACATACTGTGCATGTTATACAATATATAACATATGTGGAGGTACAATTGAGACAAAAATTGATTTTGTATGTCTTTCCCGTTTTGGAGGATCTGAAGGTATCAGATACTATCAGGTACTCGCATGCTCCACATCTGGAGCTGCCACACCTGTATGACCCCTTATGGGTGAGCCAAGAACTAACTTGTGGCAGTGGCTTTTTGAGGACCGTGGGTGACAAAATATTTCCCAATGTTCGGTTCCTGCGGTACGAGCACCTAATACCCTCCTGTACACATTCAACTAATCTTTCGTCTGCAACAAGCATCTTAAAATGATGTTTTACTATCCTGCATACATCGTCGTATTGGGAACTAAAATCAGTCACAAAAGTGACACCTTTATGTGTCTCCCCAACCTTCTGTTTGTCTTTCATCAGGTCAGATCTATGCAGTTTAGAAACCTCATTAAAGGCCCTTCTAACAGTTTTTCGTGGGTAGCCCCTTTGTAGCAGGCGTCTGTTGACTTCCTTCATCTGGGTCTGGCAGTCAACTACATCTGTGCAGTTACGTTTAGCCCTAATCAGTTGTCCCTTAGAGATCGCATAGGGTACATGTTTAGGATGGCAACTCCTAGCATGTAGCAAGGAGTTGCCAGATATAGGTTTTCTATAGAGGCTGGTGGTGATTCTATCATCATTACTTCCGCTGAGCGTTATATCAAGAAAATTTATCTTGATTTTATGTGTCTCATACATAAATTTCAGACCGACATCATTTTGGTTAATATATTGTGTAAACAAGGCCACATCTGTTTCATTTCCTCCCCAGACCTTGATCACATCGTCAATGAATCAACGAAAAAAGTCAATCTGAGCCCTGTATGGGTTTCCATCTCCAAAGATGTGGGACAGCTCCCACCAACCCATAAATAGGTTGGCATAGGAGGGGGCAAACTTCGCCCCCATAGCTGTCCCACATATCTGGAGATAGAAAGTACCCTCAAATTCAAAAAAATTATGTGTCAAAAGAAAAAGGGCCACTCTTAGGACATACCTTTGAAAATCCACAGAAAAGACTGACCATTCTTGGAGAAAAAAAATAAAATCGCTTCCATTCCCTTGTCATGGGGAATGGACGAGTATAAGGCTGTAACGTCAACAGTCACCCAGCTGTGGAGTCCACTTTTCCAAACAAAATTGTCCACTAGACTCACCAGATGTTTAGTATCTCTTAGAAACCTGGGTAATGCTACAACAAATGGGTGCAATATCATGTCAAGCCACTGGGAGAGGTGCTCAAAAAGAGACCCAATCCCACTGACTATGGGGCGACCCTTTACGTTCTGAAGGGACTTGTGCACCTTCGGCAGATGATGGAAGACAGGGGTAACTGGACACTCCACATAGATGTAAGTAGCTGTGTCAGAATCTAAAAAGCCCTGTTCCATTCCATCATCCAGAAGGTGCTTCAATTCCCTTTGAAATCTTCTGGTAGGATTACTTGAGAGGACTGTATAAGACTCAGCATCCTCTAGCTGTCTTAGTGCTTCATTGATGTAGTCGCTTCTGTTTAAGACCACTACAGAACTCCCCTTGTCCGCATTGCGCACAACAATATCATGGTTGTTAGTAAGTTGTTCAAGAGCTACTTTTTCAGTCCTGCTCAAGTTTTGTGGTGTGTTCCCAGTAGACATGGCTAAGGCTCTTAGGTCTTTCTCAATTCTTCCATAAAAACCTTTAATGATACTTCCCCTGCTGTGTATGGGGTAAAACCTAGAAGGACTCTTAAGGCTTCTAATACGTGTAGTTTTATCTACATCACTCATGCTATTGCCTTCTTTCATTAGATGACTAAGTGATATCAGGTCACATGTTTCTGGGAAGGAAAGATTAGTGTTAAAATTGTTGTTAACCCATTCTTTGGGGGCTGACTGCTCTGATGTCACATTGCTCGCACCTGAAAAGTGGACTTTTAAAGTGATATGTCAAATTAATCTGTTCACATCAATGATGGTTTTAAATAAATTAAAGTTAGTTGAAGGGACAAATCCCAGGCCAAGTCCAAGCACTTGCAATTGAGCATCAGAGAGGTCAAGACTAGAGAGGTTAATCACACAGTTTATTTGTACTTTGTTTGTCTGTTCTCCCTCAATTTGTAGCCCTGATTCACTTGATTCAGGTTCCCTCCCCTGTCTGGTTTGCTCTGGGGCAAGGAAAAAACCTGTTCAAGTTGGGAATTATCACCCTCAGAGCGGGTGCCAATTGCACTGTCCTCAGAACGGGTACAAATTACACTGTTTTCACGGGGGGTGGCCAGATGATGTATTGTTTCAGGCAGACTAGTGGCGCAATATTTGCTGGTAGTGTTTTTGTAGGTTACATTAGAGTATGTGTTTTTGGGTCTAACTACAATCTCTTGGTTAATTCCACTCTGTATTTGGAGATCAGACTGGACTGCTGGAGCATTCTTAAGTATGCCCCTTACTCCAGTCGTGGATGCCGCTTCATCTCCACTGGTGCCTGATCCATCATCCCCTGACTCAGCTTCTGTATCTGAGAACCTGACCTGGGACTGCCTGCCCCCTCCTCTCCTATTTCTGCGACCTCTATTCCCTCCCCTATTCCTATTCTGTTGTCGTCTGGTTAGGGAACGCCTACTCCTGTTCCATATATATACTGTGTTTGTGTTGTAATCAGTTTGATCACGTATATACTTAGCATGCTTAATATCAATTACCTGTTTCTTAATATCAGTTATCACATTCATTAATACTAGATCAAATTTACCATAATCTACATCATTTTGTCTAGAATTTAACTGCAATTGTAACAGACAAATCTCTTCTCTAACTAAGGCGAGAAGTCTGGTCTTAAAGTCACAGAGTAATGACATCAGTCTTAACGAACAATCTGATAAGATATCATTCCAGGCCTCCATAAAATCCTTGTCATTAGTGTCAAAGGTGGGGAACTTGTTAATCCTCAGGCCTCTAGGTATAATCCTTAACTCGATATACTTGTTCATAGACCAAATGTCCCATTGTAGTTTAATCTCCTTGACTTTAAGTTTCTCAATATCATTAAACAATTCACTAAGAGTAAAGAATGATTTGTCAGTTGAAAATATCCTTGATAAATCAGGACCAGGGTCTGTTTCAGTCTCTGAGGGCAGTAATGAATAATACTGCTGCACTAATTGACCATCTTGGTTACCCTGCATCGTGAAATCTCACCCCTGGTGTAGCCTGTAACACCTAGTATACAATAAACCAAAAAAGCACAATGTGGGGAGAGAGTTCACTTATATACAAGAGTCCCCAGCTCCAATGGGATGGTATCAAGTCAATAAAGAAATCCACCGGAGAGAGGGTTAACACTCATAGATAGTTCCACTCTAATGCGGTTCACACAAGTATAAACAATTGTAAGTGGGTGTCTCACCACCAAATAGAGAGTCCACAATAACTTACAGATGTTAACAGGATAGAAGTGGATTCCGCTGTCGTACGTCTGTCACAGGTGTACTTGTCCACAGAACCAGGCTGCGATAGTGGAGCAATATTGTACTCGTTGTTTTCCAAGCCACCAGACGTGGGGGTGTGTCATATACACGCTGACGGACTATGCGTCACTGATCTGCTTCGCTTGATGCTGCAACCTTCGGATCCAATCCGTGTGACCAGGAGGCGTGTCGCCATCACGCTAACTGTGCATCCACCAATGAAAAGTACTCCATACAAACGATATAGGCTTAGAATAGCTGACAGTCAATAGCATAGGACAAATGAGAGTGTCCCTCAACCCGGGAGCTTAGACCAATAGAGGCCTCTTACTGAGGCAGCCATCGGACAAGGCATCTGAGGTGACCTCTAGGATAGGTTTATAATTAGTAAGTCATTAAATACCTTGATTTCTTTGATAGTATAGACACTACATATGTACTTGCTGTTTGCACTTTATGTATTTGTGTTTTTGTTGGTGTGCTCAATTCATATTGTGTTGATTGTAGACGAAACCTAAAGTTAAACACACATATACTTCTGTGTACAGCTACTATAGCTTATACATATACTCTGTGTGCTACAAACACTTATGTGGTGAATAATATAGGTCTCTAATATAGGTTACATCTCATATTCTACATTTTAAATATGACACTTTTATGCCATAAACTCCTCGTTATCCTTTAACGAGTTCCCCTTCCTTATGGTATCAGCATCAACTTTATTATATCATTTTATTTATGTATATATGAGACCATATACAGCGGACCTTAACCATTTGTATTATTATATTGTTAATTCCAGCATTTAAGCTTTCCTACAAATCAGTTACTGGGAGTGTTTTGTACTGATTAGTATATAAAATGTCTGTTTCTGGCACACGCGATGTTAACACACCTGGGGGAGTTGTTTTTAACCTTTGAACCAATGATGTCACTTGAGTGTATATAAGCTACACCTGGAATGGGCTTTCCTATGCTATGATTACGGCTTAACAGCCGAAACGCGTAAGCTTGCCTATCCCTAGGTGCTTTTGTGCGACTTTTTTCACTTTTTTTGGACCATCTGTTTTAAACTATTTGTGAATAAAGGACTTGTTTTTACTTTATTTTGCCGACCGCTCTCATATGTTCTTTTTATGGTGAAGTGATTACAGCCTGCGTGAGCGTTATGGCACCCTGCTCGAATCCTCTATTGGTCTAAGCTCCCGGGTTGAGGGACACTCTCATTTGTTCTATGCTATTGACTGTCAGCTATTCTAAGCCTATACCGTTTGTATGGAGTACCTTTCATTGGTGGATGCACAGTTAGCGTGAAGGCGACACGCCTCCTGGTCACACGGATTGGATCCGAAGGTTGCAGCATCAAGCGAAGCAGATCAGTGACGCATAGTCCGTCAGCGTGTATATGACACGCCCCCATGTCTGGTGGCTTGGAAAGCAACGAGTACAATATTGCTCCACTATCGCAGCCTGGTTCTGCGGAGAGGTACACCTGGGACAGACGTACAACAGCGGAATCCACTTCTATCCTGTTAACATCTGTAAGTTATTGCAGACTCTCTATTTGGTGGTGAGACACCCACTTACAATTGTGAACCGCATTAGAGTGGAACTATCTATGAGTGTTAACCCTCTCTCCGGTGGATTTCTTTATTGACTTGATACCATCCCATTGGAGCTGGGGACTCTTGTATATAAGTGAACTCTCTCCTCACATTGTGCTTTTTTGGTTTATTCTATCTCTCCTCAGGCCTCCCTAACAGGCCACATTTTGAGGATATCTGAACTAGAGCACAGGTGAAACAATCAGCTGATTAGTAAACAGGGTTATTTTAACTGCTCTCATCCAAGGTAATCCTGAAAACCTGGCCTGTTGGGGATGCTTGAGGACAGATTTGAAAACCAGTGCTCTATCTAAATCATGAAGGAAACATTTTGGGTTTCTTGTCCCTTTAAAGTGAATGTCAATTTTGTTAGCCCTGCTGCCTCCTATTGCTTCTTTTACACTTAAGGATTAAAATCGCAATGTTTTTTTTTTTTTTTAATTTTTTTTTAAGCATTAATTATATATTTTACTAACTAACTTGTTGGCGATTTTGATGTTCCTCCTCCCACCCGGCACTTCTGTCTTATTCGCATTGTGGGTGGGACCGCTCTATACGTATGTGTGATGTGCGAACCCGTGGAGCTATTTTCTTCTGCGCATGCGTTAAAATCAGTCACACTTAGTATGCGCATGCGTTTAAACCCGTCATTAGTATGCACATGTGTTTAAACCCGGCATTCTGGTTTATTGCTCAATTGACAATTGTGTGGCATAGAGAATGCGTGTCCCATGAACACGCATTGCTTCAGAATGGGAAGAACATTTTCTAACGCATGCGCAGAAGAAGCGCATGAAGTATCTAAAAAGGGGTTGAACGCCCCAGGGGGGAAAAGTGGATTCGCAAGACTAGCTGTCAATCATTGTCATATTGAGGGACAATATTGCGGGCGGAGGAAGCACGGAACTAAATCAAACATAAAAAGGTATAATTTAAGCTTCATTTATAACATTGGGAAAAACCATGAATTAAAGTCCCCCTAATTTGATTTGATTAACAATATTGCGTTAAGCACTAGAGGTGACTTTACCTTCACTTTAATGTCTGAAGAGGAGTCCAGTAGAGAGAAGCCTGGTACTACAGACTTGTGTTTGACCCTTAAAGACTGTCATGTGTTTATTTAAAGGGACACGAAACCAAATATTTTTGTTTCATAATTCAGATAGACCATAACATTTTAAACAACTTTACAATTTACTTTTATTATCTAATGTGCTTTGTTTTCTTAGTATCCTTTGTTGAAAATAATACCTATGTAGGCTTAGGAGCTGGGATCTAGCTGCTTATTGGTAGCTGCCCATATATGCCTCTTGTGATTGGCTTACATATGTGTTCAGCTAGCTCCCATTAGTGCATTACTGCTCTTTCAATAAAGGATACCAAGAGAATGAAGTATATTGATAATAGAGGTAAATTGGAAAGTTATTTAAAATTGCATGCTGTATCTGAATCATAAAATAAAAATTGTAGGTTTCTTTTCTTTTTAAGGCTGCCTGCCTTGGATGTGTGTGCTTCTCTATCATTAAGATTTTGTGTGTGTGTGTGTGGTGTCAGCTATCCCTTTAAAGGATGTGAAAGAGAGTGTGCATGCCTGTCCTTTAAAAGATTGAGAGCACTGTGTGTGCCTATCCCTTTAAGACTTTGTGTGTGCAAGGTTGCATCTGTTCGCATATTGTGATCTGTCCCTTTAAATGCTGTGTGCAATGTGTGTGTGCATCTATCCCTTTAAGACTGAGTGTGCCTACTGTAATTTGTCTCTTTAAGAATGTGTTTGTGGTGTGAGTTAGAATTGTCCCGTAAAAGGCTGTGTAGGGTGTGTGTGTGTGCACATGTCCCTTTAACCCTTTCGTGACAGGGTTAAAGTGTTTACATCGGAACACCTGTTCCGATGTAGACAAATTGAAACTACGCGATCGTGCACACGATCGCGAGATTTCAATTATTGGATCGCATCTGGGGGGCGTCCCTACAACCCTAGGAACGCCCTCCAGACCGCGATCAAGTCCTTGAAGCGCAGAAGGCTTCAGGACAGCCGTTTGATATGACGTTCTATTCCGTCATAACGGCTTTAAAGCCCAGTGTAAATATGACGGAATAGAACGGCATAACGGCGTTAAAAGGTTAAGACTGTGTGAGCTATACCTTTAAGGCTGTGCAGTGTGAACATTATCTTCCAGCAGGGTTTGCCTATACAGTTGCTACTGACAGGGTCATTGTAAACAGTTAAAAATATATAACAATCTGCAGAAATGTATATAAATATGTAAGCTGAGGGTTCCATACAATGTATACTTGCAAGTGAGCAGGATTCTCCTTTTTGTTTCTTCAGGATTGTTGGTAGCCCTCATTTGAACCCCCACCCCATACCAATTTCTGAAGTAAAATGCCATAAAGCCAAGAAAATAATTTTGAATGCTAAACTAACTTAGATATAATTTAATGTCTTTAAATCTGCTAGAAAACATACTAAAATGATGTTTCATCAGAAATTTGTGTTGCATCATGCAGCGTTACATATAAATAAAGCATGTTTAAAAAAACAAACAAAAAAAAAACAACTTCTGATTGGTTGCTGCATGTCACATGATTACATTTGAGTCTTACTTCCTGTACAGAGGCAGAAGCTACAGGAAGGCAGAAATTGCGCCAAAAATTGAATGAGGCTATACAGGTGTGTTTTGCAGTGTAATACTTTGCTACAATGTGGCACATGATGTTAATGTTTGTTTTGCATAATGTATTCAGAAGTTAAACCAAACTTTCCTGCAGATTTATGTGTATAAGTATTCATTTCTTGCCTGTTTGTTATGCCTTATAGTTTGTGACCTAGAAAAGTGTTTAGTTTACACTGCAGAAACATATAAAGGCATTGTCTACAGTAAAATGTGTTAAACTCTATGCATTTGTTCTTACACTCTTGCAAAAGATTTCTTGAAGTTTCTTTTAGTTGTGTAGTATTGACTGGATATGCAACTGAAATTATAAATAAAAGAAAATAATTTTGATTTTAGTGATTGATTTTTTTAAGTAAATTAGCTACTGCTTTGTAGGTGAAACAAATGCATTATACTAAGTTAATGGACTGTGTATTGTGTGTGTGATAACATAATTATTCTATTAATACAGCTGTTTGAAAAGGCAGCTTTTTTTAAAGGGACATTCCGGCCAAAATGTAAATGCACATAGATAAGTTTCTTCTTAGAATAGAAACATATTTACACTATACACATATTAGCAAACATGCTTCTAGTAAAAGGCTCTCTAAGCAAGTGCTGTGTGTAAAATGCTGGTGCACTGTGCATACTTAAATACACCTTTTGAAACAGCTTTTGCTCTTATTAGAAACGTTTTTGCTAATACATTTATATTACAAAACTGCTTCTATTCAAAACTGCAATGTATCCACAGGGAATTCAATTTTGGCTGGAATGTCCCTTTAATAATCTTCTGTTAAAAAGTGCAAACTTTTTTTAGTGTAAGAAATCTGTCTATAAAAGTCTCTAAAATTATCCAATAGAAATAACCAAAGTTAAAATAAATGGTTGTATTATTTATATATATATATATATATATATATATATATATATATATATATATATATATATTCTAGTAAATTACACTATCTTTATGTTTTAAATCATTTTTATTGTTTTATATTTTTCGAAGAACAAGAGTACATAAATGAAATAACATAACATGAATCATCCTTTCTTCTGTTGTCCTCTGATTTTGGAAATACTGCATTACATGTGTATAGTGACATACAAGTTATAAATCATAAACATACTGTGTTGTTGATTGGTCACACGCCTATCTCATCCTTACGTCATTGTTCACCAGTGAGTAGTTCTATCCTAGGTCTATCTTTAGGTTATCAAGTTCTGTCATCAATCTAACAAAAAATTATTAGTATATAGACTATGTCTAGCTTTCTTCCTTGAACTACATCTTTCAAGTCACTGGTACAGCTTGCTTCTTATATCTGTATTACTCTACCTAAATACTTCTGGCTGATTCTTTTTTAACTTAGAGTAGTCCTATGTATTCAGCAGTTTCCCATATCTTGGAGTATATAATCTGTTAAATATAGGGTTGGATAACTTGGAATTAAAACCTTAAGAATTAACAATTAAAAAGGGGGTTGTAGGGATAGGGGGAGTAGGGGTGAGTGACGTCGTCTTGTGTCTCAGACCATGATATATGTATATCAATGTGTTTGGTATGGCTATAGTCTGATGGCCACTTAGTTCTCTGATCTCCAGTTATCGCGCAGGGTTGAGGAACCATTACTTATCCAGTAGTACCACACTGCTTGGATTGTTTCCCTGTTATCTAGTGTACTTGACGCTGCTTCGTACATGGTGTATGTGTGTTGGATTTTATTGTATATCTCTGTCCAAGTTGGAGCTCCAGTTTTCCAATATTTAGCTATGCTTATCCTCGTGATTGTGCATAAGATCTTAATAAATGTATTGATATGTTTAGGATATTTACTGAAATGTTCATGTAATAAAGCTTGTTGGATCGTGAGATTGATGTTTTCTTCTAGCATCTGACTGAGGAGCGTGGATAGTCTGTTCCATATCCCCCTCACTTCTCTGCAGTCCCACCACATGTGTCTGTAAGTCCCTATTTCTCCACAACCCCTGTAACATAATCTGCTGCCTTGGGGGTGCATATGGGCCGTTCGTGTTGGGGTTAGGTACCACCGATGGATTGTTTTGGTAACATTTTCTTTAAGATCTACACTAATCAATCCTTTTTCTGCATTTTGAAACATTGATTCCCAGACCTTTTTGTCTTTACAAATAAGTAGTTCATGTTCCCAGGCCAGCATAGTCAAGGTCTTGGAGATGTTGTGGTTGGTCTGTATAGACACATATAGTAGAGATATGGTGTGTTTGTTGCGTTCTTCTGTTTTACAGAAGATTTCTATAGGTGTGGTAGTCTCTTCCCTAGGGTGTTTTTAAGTATGTTGTCTGCAGTTGGTTAAACGTCAGTATGTTTCGTCCTGTTAAGTAGTCTGCCACCCTGTATAAACCTTTGTTTTCCAATTTTTTAAGTTGAGTCCAGAGGTCTTCTGGTATTATGTATCTAAGTGGTATTGATAGGGAGTATTGCTGTAACAGTTTATATTTCATTTTTGCTGTTTTCCAGATCTTTACAGTGAGGTTTGTGGTGTAAGGTGTAGATTTCTTTCCGTCTTTCTGTGCCCTCCCTGGGTCCCAAATAATTAAGTCTGCCTCATCCCAACCTCCTATGTTCGCTTCCACCTTGGGCCATATAATTCCCCTTGACCTCTTCAGGAGTAGTGAGTCTTGAGCTAGTCTGGCTGCCTTGTAGTAGTCTATTAAATTTGGTGCACCAATGCCCCCGAGTGACTTGTGTCTAGTTAAGATAGATTTTGCTATCCTGTTCGATTTTATCTCCCCTAATGAATGCTGAGATTTCTTTTTGCATTGTTTCTAAATCTGGTTTTATTTTTCTAGGAAGGGTTCTGAATAAATATAGTATTCGTGGCATGGCATTCATTTTAACCGCCGCTATTCTACCTAGCCATGAGAAGTTAAAGCTCTTCCATTTTGCCATGTCTCGTCTTATTTGCTTAAATAATGGGATGTAGTTTACTTTATATAGCTGAGTGGAGCAAGTTGGGATCTGAATTCCCAAGTATTTTAGCGAATGTTTCATCCATTTAAAATTAAATTGTTTCTAATAATGTTTTAGTCTGTTGGGGTATCGCAATGGGCAGGGCTTCATATTTGTCTGGATTGATTTTAAATCCCGAGATGGTTGAGAATATCTTTATTAATGGGTTCGTCAAGGTCAGTAAGATATCATCAGCAAATAGAGATAGTTTGTATACTGATGCATGTATTTTAACCCCTGATATGTCTGGATGTGAGCGGATCGTAACTGCTAATGGCTCTATACAGAGTGCGAAAAGCAATGGGGACAGGGGGCACCCTTGTCTGGTACCGTTCCGTATTGGAAAGGATTTCGACTTATATCCTGTTGAGGAAACCTGGGCTTCTGGGTGCGAGTATATTACTTTTAAAGCTTTTATGAATCCTTCCTCGAAACCCATATGGTGTAGTGTTAAGAACATATAGTCCCAATCTATTCTATCAAATGCCTTCTCCGCATCCAAAGATAGGAGCAGAGAAGGCGTTCGTGTCTCTCCCAAGAATTGTATTAAATTGGTAACTTTTCGGATGTTGTCTGGGGCTTCCCTGTCCTTAATAAATCCCACCTGGTCTGGATGAACCAAGTGGGGGATGATGTGCTTAAGTCGGTTTGCAATTACTTTCGTAAATATCTTAAGATCCTGATTTATAAGAGAGATTGGGCGGTAGTTCTGGCATTTTTTGTGGTCTCTATCCGGCTTGGGTATCACAACTATCTTGGCAGCTAGTAGATCTGAGGGGATATCTCCTCCTTCCATAATGTGATTACAGAATTTTACCAGGTGTGGGGTAAGTGAATTTTTAAATAATTTGTAATATTCAGCTGGGAAGCCATCAGGTCCTGCTGCTTTTCCCGTTTTAAGGTCTTTGATGGCTCCTAGTATTTCTATTGTGGAGATTGGGGCATTGATTGCTTCCCTCTGTTCTAAAGTTATATTTGGTAATTGAGTTTGGGAGAAGAATTTTGAAGATTTTGTCTCTGTTTCTTGATTACGTGTAACTTTTTCCCCATTATACAGTTCCCCATAGTACCTTGCGAAAGTGTCTACAATTTCTTGTGGGTGTGAGGTCGTGGAGTTGTTATGCGTCTCAATTAGCGGGATCACAGAGGCCTTACATCTTTCTCTAATTTTGTGTGCCATGTATTTATCGGGTTTGTTCGCAAATATAAAGTATTGTGCCTGGATTTTATGAATGGCTCTAGTAGCTTGTGTATGAAGTAATGAGGCTAAAGCGGATCTTTTAGTTTGAAATAATTTTAAGTTAGCTTTATTTTTGTTATATTTGTCGTCTTTCTAACTCCTCAATCTCTGTGTGGAGCTGTTGTAGTTGTTGTCTATATTTTTTAACCTGTCTTGCTTTTTCTTTAATTAGTATCCCTCTGAGGACCGCCTTGTGAGCTGCCCATGTAATCCCTGGGCTAGTTGTGGCTTCTGTGTTTATGTGACAGTATTCGGTTAATTGTTGTAATATGCTGTCGAATGTTTAGGGTTTTTTAACATAAGATGGATCAAAAGTCCAAGTTCTGCTTCTGTCTGGGTCCTTAATGCCGTTAATCTGTAGGGTGATTATGGAGTGGTCAGACCACACACAGGTGTGTATTTGTGAGTTGTTCAGTAGAGGTTGTAAGATCTGACTAATATATATATATATATATATATATATATATATATTTCAAGTCTGACATAAGTTTTGTGTGCTGCCGAGTAGAATGTTGTGTCATCTGTTTGACCATACATGGTACTCCATGTCTCAATCAGGGAGTTAGGAAGTAGGGTATCTCGGATTGACTTGACTATACGATTGTGTCTGGTCTGTTTATTGGTCAAAGGTTTGGTGTCTGTGGGGTTAATAGGTAGCATAGTGACATTAAAGTCCCCTGCCAAAAATATTTTAGTATGTGACCATTGCGTGAGTAAATGTGATATGTGATGAAAGAATTTATGTTGGTTCTCATTTGGTGCTTATATATTACATAGTGTAATTTCTGAGTCTAGTATCCTACCTCTAACAATTAGGTATCTCCCATCAGTATCCGTTATTATGGAATTTGTGGTAAAATGGAGAGATGAATGTATCAAAATGGATGTGCCACTTTTTTTGGATTTTGCCGTGGAATGATAGTGCGTGTCAAAATGTTTTGCCCATTATTTTGGAATTTTATCTTTGAGTAGATGTGTTTCCTGGAGGAACAGTATATTAGCTTGTAGGGACTTGTATTGTGTCATTGCTATTCTTCTTTTAATGTTAGTGTTCAATCCCCTCACATTGTGGGATAATATCTTTATTTTAGGGTTCATAGTGCTGTGTCTGTACGTGGGTGTTGTAAAAGGAAATGTTTTACCTTTACTTCCTTGGGTTGGATACCTTGCTGAGTTGTGGTCTGGAGATCAGGATTGCATGAATTGGTTTCTGTTTTGTCTGTAGTGGTCTTTGTTGTGTCATCACAGGGGAGGGGGGAGGAGTCAAAAAGAGAAAACATTAATAATAAACACTTAATAAATAACAGCTTAGAGTCCTCAACATTAGGATCCTCTATAAGTAAACAATGAAATATCATAAAAATAAGTAAATGAGAGTCTATCACACTGGGGGGAAGCTTTATCTTCACCACACTATGTAACCTTTTAAATTAGAACCTGAAGAGGAACCTTAAAGGTAGGAGTACACTTTTGTAATACCCATAGAAGGTCAAAACATAAAGGATTGTATCCTCATGTATTCTTAATGTAGACCAGATTCAATTCAGTCTTTAGTCCTTTCAAATGTTCATCTTTGTTTTCTTCTTTATGAAGAACGATTATTATGAGTAATTACAGGTCTGATCTTTCGTCGAGTCTCCTAGGAAATCTTCCCTCCTACCTCTTTGGTCTTTTGTTTCTTGTGGTTGATCTTCTGCCATTTAAATAGGTCTGATTGCCTGCCTGAGTCTTTGTCCTTTGTTGGGTTTGTTGTTGGTATTGGAATATTAAGAGTCTCCAGATCTAAGATCTTACAGATCTCTGGGATATCTTCAGGATCTTTAAGTGTGATCGTTTTAGAGTCTTTTATGATGTATAAAGCAAACGGGAACCCCCATCTATACTGTATTTGGTGTTTTCTGAGTAAGGTGGTAAGGGGGCACAGGGTTCCTCTTCTCTGTAGTGTTCGCATACTGAGATCTTGAAAGAATTGGATAATGTTGCCTTGGTATTTGAAAGTTGGGTGTTTTCTTGCCGCTTGTAGAATTTTGTCTTTATGAGGAAAGAATGTAAGTTTGACTATGTCTCTTGGGGGTAGACCTGATTTAGGCCTAGGTTTCAGTGCTCTGTGAGCTCTCTCTATATTATAGACATAGTCAGTTGGAGAGTTTGTGATATGAGTGAAGAGCTGGGTGAGGTATGCTGGTATATCCGTGGGGATCACTTCCTCTGGGACTCCTTTGAGGCGAATATTATTCCTCCTGCTCCTATTCTCCAAATCCTCTATTTTATCTTGGTGTTCCTCAAATGTTTGTTGTTCTGTAGACATGGTTTGTGCCATTTCATCCATTTGTTCCACCATAGCATCCTTTTGGTCTTCTAATGTCTCCATTCTATTGCTCATTTCACAAAGATCTGATTTGATTTCAGATAGGCTATTGGTCACTGATGCGTGGATGGAGTCAATTTTCTCCCACAATTTTTCAAAGTTGTCAGCAATGTCTTTTTTGGACACTAGATTTTTGAGGTCAGCCTTTGTTAATGGGCTAGCATCTTGTGACGTTTGATGGGTTTCGGTGTCAGATTCTTCTTCCATTTCTGTGTCCAGCAGTTGTTTGTTGGTCTGGGAGGGTTTAAAGAATGTTGACACAGTTGATGATTTTATTGTTTTCTCACCTTTAGTGGATCTCTTAGACGCCATCTTGGAGATAAATGAGTGCAGATAAGACAAATAATCAGCTAGTTTGCAAGAGTGGTTTTGTAGAGACACTGGTGATATTTAGTGGAACCCAGAAGTGTCTTTAATGAAGATATGGAGGCAGACAAAATATGTAAATAGGCAGGTTATTACTTCAGATTCATAGCAAAAATAATCATGATGTGTTGTAGTGAGATGTTAGCTGGAGTATCTTCATCCCCAGTGTAATTTGAGTAGTTCATCACATTTCACATAGGGCCTAGTTTTCTGAGAATGACCTTCTCCCCAGGGTAGTTGTCCTCACAGGACGATCACGGGAAAGGGTATAGGGGATATGACCTGCCTCCCTTGAGGGGTGACAGGAAAAGGAAGGGGAGAAGGCTCTGAGGGCTTCTTCAGTCCAAGTAGTATTAAGCTGTATTGCAGGGCCAGGCAGTGGTTATGTTACCAGGAGTTATATTGTTACTATAGGAGAGGGAAAACAGATATGGTAGTTGTGTGAGGCTATTTCCCAATCTATTGATGTATTCGGCGTAGTAGCTTTTAATGTATTGGTAGAATGAGTCCCAGTGAATAATCAAACAAAAGGCTTTTCCCTCGCCTGGTGAAGAAATTTGCAGGGATAACTGCCCTTTATCTGTCAGTGCATATAAGCAGTTAAGCTCTTCTTTAAGGCAGATGTGGGGATAGAAAGCTTTGCAACAGTTCCCTAGCAGAAAGAACGCAGCAGTATGGGCCCTCTGTGCCAGAGCCTGACAAGTGTTTAGAAGTGGGTGCTCATTATCCCCTCACACAGTATAGGGAGATTTTACTTTGCTGCTGACTGTCAAAGAGTTATATGTGCAGGGCCTCTACCTTAGGCCAAAATATCTCAGTCTCTTATGATTAGTAGGGAAGTCTCTAAGGTCAGTTGCCCCTGCCCTGTGTGCACTTTACAGGCCTTGATAACGTGGGTATTACAGTTCAGCTCTATAGTGAGTGTATTGGCTTAACTTTGCATCAGTGTCGAGTGCAACAGGCTTTCATTGTGCAGCGATTTACTATGTAGGGGAATATGACCTTGCTGCTAATCAGTGTTGTAGTGATCTGCCTCCCCTCCAGTATGCCCCAGGGACAGTGATGGGCAAAATAACACCCAGAGGGTCAGCAGTACTCGCCAACCTCTGGAAAAAATGCTGATGTCGGCTGATAAGTTTCCTCTGCTGCCGGTGTGGGCCTGATGAAAATGGCGGCCGTTCGCGCCACTGATTCTGCTGACTCTGTTTGGGGTCTAGGCTGCACCTGAAGAAGTGCCGGTAAGTAGCTAGGGCTGTGATCGCCCTTCCAGTCTGCCTTTTTTTCCTTCTGTGGTGCTATTTGCTTTGGAATCCCGGTGTTACTGGGAGCGATCTCCGGGTAGTTTCGTTGCGTGGTGCTGGCCGCCGCTTGTAATTGCTGCTCCCCAATCCTCTGGAGCTCAGTTGGTTATGTAGCGGGTCTGTGGCCAGGTGGTTATTCGGAGTTAAGCTTATTTGTCTTGGGTCTCTCCTCTTATAAGCTTTACCAGTCGGTTTCTTGTGTTCGTGGGATCCGCTGTAGGCTGAAGCCCCGGCCTTTCCTGATTATGTGCCGGTTCGCTTCTTCCTGGTTCTGAAATAGTCGTCCCAGAATGCTCAAAATGACATCTGAAGTAGTAGACCACAGTTGGGCACTATCTCACTAGTGTTGGTGGAGATTTTTCTCCAAATTATATGCGAGGATGTGAAAAAATAATAAAATTTACACAGAGCACTGGTGTTTTGCTTCTGCTCAGCTTGATGGTTATCTCCGCCCCCAATTACACTATCTTTAAAGGGATATAAACCCCCAAAAATGTATTTACTGATTCAGGCATCTGGAGCTCTCCATGTCAAGAAATAGTGCTACCATCTACTGCTCCTGCAAATGGATAACATTCTTGCAAAACTGCTGCCATATAGTGCTCCAGTAAAGGACTGGCTCCTAAGCATACATCCCTGCTATTTTTTTTAAAAAAAAAAAGATACCAATAGAGTAAAGAAAAATGAATAAAAGTAAAACTGAAAGTTTTTTTTTAAAAATTACATGCTCTTATGGAATAAAAATTTGGGGTTTCCCAGCACTTTAAATCCATCCAGTAAAGTTCATACTGTTTTGCACATTTACTGTTTTACCTTTCTATTTATTTAAAGAGGCAGTAAAGTCAAAATTAAACTCTCATGGCTCAGAGCATGCAATGTTAAACAACTTTCCAGTGTACGTCTGTTATCAAGTTTGCGTTCTTTGGTATCTTTTATTGAAGAGTAAAACACTAGGTAGGCTCATAAGAGCTCAGGAGTGTGCACGTGTCTAGTGTTCTATGGCAGCAGTGTTTTGCAACATTGTATAACAAAGCTACAAATAATGTTGCAAAATATTGCTACCATAGAGTACTAAATATCTGCACACTCCTGAGCCTACCTAGTTTTACTCTAAAATAAGACACCAAGAGAACAAAGCAAATTTGACAACAGAAATTAATTGGAAAGTTGTTTAAAATTGCTGGCTCTATTTAAATCATGAAAGTTTAATTTTGACTTTACTGCGCTTTTAAAGGGACAGTAAACATACAAAATAATGTTATTTAATTCTGCACGTGGTGCAGAATTATATAACATCTTAGCGGCAGCGTTATAAATATATATAAAATATTTTTTTATTTCAAAGTTGGACTTCGCTCAAGGTTCTACTGAGCAGGTCTTGTTGCTCAAAAGCGCTTCACGTGCACGCTGTCTAGTCACAGCGTGCCTGATCGTGCCATAGAAGTGAATGTAGCTCGCTACCAATTCAGAGCGGGAGCAAGCTACATACACTTATTTTTATTAACACAGGCTAAAGAGTGGTTTACTGAGGTATTGTGTTCTGCAGTTTAGAACAAAACTGTGCTGGGTCACATCTACTTTATAGAATGTTTAAAGGGACAGTATATTTAAAATTAAACTTTCATAAATTGGTGTGTAATTTTAAACAACTTTCAATTTACTTTTATCAGATTTGCTTTGTTCTCTTGCTATTCATAGAAAGCTAAACCTAGGTACGCTCGTGCTAGCTTGTAAGCCCTTAAAGGCCACCTCTTATCTCATATTTTGACAGTTTTGTTTTTTTCAACAAGATAGCGCTAGTTCATTTGTGCCATATAGATAACATTGTGCTCACTACTGTGGAGTTAATTATGAGTCAGTACTGATTGTCTAAAATGCAAGTCTGTTAAAAGAACTCAATTAAGGGGACAGTCTGAGGTTTAGTACAAGGTGATCACAGAGGTAATATATATTAATATAACAGTTGGTTATGCAAAACTGGGGAATGGGTAATAAACAATAAACAATCTGTAAGTATGTAGCAGACTGGCTGACAGGGAAACAGAACTTTACACTACCAAAACTGGAGGAACAGGGGACACACCCTTGGTCACTACAGGCGGTCCCACACATGTCCCCAGCGCAAGCGGAAAAGTCCCTCAAAGATTATCCGTTGATACTTCAACCCTTAAGAGCATGGTGGAAGTTGTGCAAGACGCTCAAATTCGACCACCACTTCACAAGATTTCTCCCATTAAAGGGAAACCCAGAGTTCCCTGCAGGCATTGACTCATTCCAAGACTTGCAAAACCAGTTTCACTTACCAAATTCTCATCACTTTGCCTATATGCAGGCTAGGTACTATGCCAAAGAGCTGACTAAAAAAGAGAGTGTTGTAAATCAAAACCTAGGAATAAAAAAAAATTGCTCCATACGACCGAACAGGGGGTGACTTCTATATCTCACATCTACAAGCTTCATATGAAAGATACTAATGACTCGACACGCACATTAGTGACACTTGGACAAACGTACTTAACACTGATATAACAGATCTTGCCCAGAAGAGTATATACCTATCGAGAAGGGCGTCTCTGTCAGCGGTCAGTCGTGAGTCTCACATTAGACTACTACTGACGGCTTATATCTCCCCAAAGGTCTACAAAAAATGGAGACCAGAAACCGAAGGTGCATGTCACAAATGCAAATTTCCAAACGCAGACCTATTACACTTGATCTGGGCCTGCCCGAAGATAAATAGATTCTGGGGTATGCTAGCTCATTGGTTGAACACCACACTACACACACGCATTGAGATGTCCCCTAAGCTGACAGTGTTCTTGGACTCTTCTGAACTAGTGTCAAAACCTCATGGACGGCTAGTTAGTGACCTCTTACTGCAGGCTAGAAAGCTCATCTTCCACAAGTGGCTTAGCCCAGAGGCCCCCACTCTCTCACAACTCAAAGCTGTGATACTCAAACAGGTAACCTATGAAATAGCGGACGCCACGCAAGACTCAAGGTAGAACCAAGTCACTCATGAGAAAATGGGGAACATACATAGACGCTAGGACCATCTCTACAGAGACAACTCCTGTACCCCTTAAGGGAAGAACACCTTAGAGGAAAATGGAGCACCCTTTACCCAGTGGGAAGGGTCACACGGGGAGCCACAAATTAACACATACACTGCCATGATCTGTCCTGTGGTGGTGAGGGCTAGGGGAGAGAGGTGACGAAAGGTTCTTTGTATGAGAACCTCCTAATATCAGTTTCAGTAGGGAGAGAATTGTTAGTTTTGTTAATTACCATTATGTATTCTGCAAGACAAGATAGAAGTACACACTTCCTTAAAGTAATGAGTCCTGTTTGGAGGGAGGAGGTTGAAGGGGTGGTGGAGAGGGAGAGAAGAAAGTGGAAAATGAAGTTGCCGGGATAGATTCATGAGTAGTTATTTGTTTTAATTTCACTGTTATGACCCGTTCAAGACCAGCGGTGAACCATTACTCCTTGGGAGTCCAGAGGCACTGTACAACTTAACTGACTATGTAAATATATGTATGAATATCAATTGTAAAAGCTAACTGATGAGGTGGATGTATTCTTGGTAACTTAGATTGAAAAATAAAAGTTTTAAAAACAATAAACAATCTGGTGTAGACTGTCCTTTAATGTAGCGGTTAAAGAAAACCTGTGTAAACCTAGCCAACAGAAGAAATTACACTCCAAGTGGGGAGGTAAAAATTTTAAGCAGTGAAATGTTAACTTACAATTGTTCTTAATATTGGGCTTTGAAAATATAAAGTATGTGTGTACAGAAAGTGATATATTAAGGATATCTGATTTCCGTGCATGCTCCACCTATTTTCTTGGGTTGTGGTTTCACAGAACAAACCAACTATTTCAAATACAAAAATAAATCTAAAATACTTTTTTCTCAACATCTCATACTGCAGAGTATAAAAAGTCATTATAAACACATTAAGGGGAATATAATTTTACAATATACTTAAGGAAACATTACACAACCCCCCCCCCCCCACCACCTGATTCAGATAGAGATTTCAATTTTAAAAAATGATCAAATTTGCTTTCTTCTCTTGTCTGGTGCACTACATAACAGGAACTAGTGCTGCCATTTAGTGCTCTTACTAATGTATAACATTGTTGTGAAATTGTTGTTTAAAATTGTATGCTCTCTAGCTGAATCATAAAGGAAAATGTGGGGTTTATGTACTTTTAAGCCAGCTCTTTGCGTTGCATTATTTTTCAGAAAGCCTTGCTTACAGAATTAGCTTTTTGGCATGTTTTGCGAGGATCAGAGAAACACAATTTCTACTCAAATGTATTACACCGGCATCGCACGTACATGGTAGTAGAACGAGCACTCAGTCTGATATGTGGTATATGTTTAGTGATGTCCCGAACTGTTCGCCCGCGAACAGTTCACGGCAAACTTAGGTTGTTCGCCGCTGCGGGCGAACACATGCAATGTTCGATCCGCCCCCTATGTGTCATCATTGAGGAAACTTTGACCCTGTATGTCTCAGCCTTCTGACACATTAGAGCCAATCAGCAAAACACTCCCTCACAGACCCTCCCAGCTTCTTGGCAGCAGCCATTTTAGACTCATTGCGATGTTGCTTTCTTGAGAGGACCTTTTGTGTTGATTCTGCTGATATTATAGGGAAATAGATAGGTAGGCTAGTGTATTTAGTGTCCACTACAGTCCTGAAGGACTCTTCTCATCGCTGCTGCAAGGACAGCACCCCAAAAAGCCCTTTTTAGGGCTATAACTTCAGTCGTTTTTTTTTTCTTTGTATTTTTAATTTGCATTTGCCTGGCTTTCAGCCTGTGTGAGAGGCTCACAGCATATGCTGTGATTCGTGCCACCACTGATATCTGCCTAACAACATTAGTTTAAATTTAACCAACAAAAATTTGAAATTATTTTGCTAGTGTAATTTATTTTCATTTTCTATCAGGCCTGTGTCACACAGCATATACTCTGGTTCATTGCTCTGTGCCAGCCACCAGTGGTCATATCCACTTATAACATTATTTTAAATTTAAAAAAAAAACTTTTAAATCATTTTGCTAGTGTAATTTTAATTTCTTTTTCCATCAGGCCTGTGTGTTTCTGGCCCACATCATATAGTGTTACACAGATTAATTTTTTTTCCACCACTTATATCTGGTGTAAGAACATTAGTGTAAAATTTTGTTTAACATCGGTCCTCTTCTAGTGTTATTAAATTTTAGTTGACAGGCTGCCATTAGTGCCAGCCTGTGTTTCAGGCTGCCAGCATATACTGTGCCTACTTCCATCCTCAGTGCCAGTCCACCACTCCTATCTTTTGTAACATAACATTAAATGTTGTAAAAAGAAACTTTAACATCACTCTTCGAGTGTTATTTAATATTAGTTCACAGGCCAGCCTGCCACCACTAGTGCCAGCCTGTGTGCCAGGCCCACTGGCCAACTAGTTACACCAATCATAGTTGTTATAACAGTATTGTTAATATTTAAAATAAAAAATTGTTAGATTGTGAATCATCAGTTTGCTCGTGCCATTGAATTGCACTTTCCTCCTGTGTGCCAGGCCCACTAGCCAATTAGTGCCACCTATCATATTTCTTGTAACAGTATTGAAAAAATTGTAAATCATCACTTTTTTTGACTGTGAATCTTCAGTCTCCTAGTGCCATTGAATTGCAGTTGCCTGCCAGCGTGTGTGCCAGGCCCACTTGCCGTTTCCAACTAGTGCCACCAATCATATTTGTTCTAACCGTATCGTCAATTTTTGGTAAACATAATTTTTGGACTAAGAAGCATGACTCAGCTAGTTTAATCTAATTGCAGTTGCCTTACTCCCAGCGTGTGTGCCAGACAGGCCCACTTGCCAACTAGTGCCAACAATCATATTTGACATTTTTGACTTTGAAATATCAGTCTTTTTTTGTTGTTAGTCTCACAGCGTATACTGTGCCCACTTGCCCAGTGCCACCACTCATAATTTGTGTAATAGTATTGTAAGTGTCCATTTTTAAAAAAATGACAGGCAGAGGCAGGCCACCCCGCAGGTTCCGTGGTCGTGGTGCTGTGATTCCTTTAGACCCTACAAATATGCACATTGTTCAGAGGCCAGGTGCCAGGGGGGACGCGAAAAGTTCTGAGGAGGACCTAGTTGAATGGCTAACACAGGACACCCAATCTTCTACAGCTTCTGCTCCTAGTCCTCCTAATCTTGACGCACCATCTACGTCCAGCTGTGCTTTGGGCACCTCAAGTGACCAGTGCCACTTGCCCGCCTGTCGCCACCACCAACACTAGCACCACAGCCGCTTCACTTGATCTGTCACACGAGTTATTGACACACCAGTTGGAAGAAATGAGTGATGCGCAACCATCATTGACAGAGGATGTAGATAACAGTGATATGTCTCAGTCAGGCAGCATTACAGACATGGAGGTACGGGATGATGATGTTGTACCCGCTGCTGCTTCCTTTCTTGATGTGTCATATACAAGTGAAGCGGTGGATGTCACGTGGGTGCCTGCTAGAAGAGAAGAAGAGGGGGAAAGTTCAGATGGGGAGACAGAGAGGAGGAGGAGAGTTGGAAGCAGGGGGAGGTCGTCGCAAGGAGCTAGTGGCACAGTCGGACAGCATGCATCAGCACCCGGGGTCAGCCAGACAGCACGCTGACGCCCATCAACGCATGCTGTTGCCACCACCAGAATGCCGTCATCGCAGAGCTCAGCAGTGTGGCATTTTTTTTTTGTGTGTCTGCCTCTGACAACAGCGATGCCATTTGCAACCTGTGCCAAAAGAAACTGAGTCGTGGGAAGGCCAACACCCACCTAGGTACAACTGCTTTGCGAAGGCACGTGGTTTCCCATCACAAACGCCAATGGGAAGAACACATGAGTAGATGCAGCACACAAACTGAAAGCCGCCCTCCTCCTGCTCCAGCATCTTCAGCCACGTCAACCACTGCTGTCCTCCTTGCCCCCTCTCAACAATCCTCCACTGAGTCTCTCTTACCTAGCAGTTCCTGGTCATCTGCCCACAGTCAGCTGTCTGTCAAGGACATGTTTGAACGTAAGAAGCCAATTTCTCAAAGTCACCCCCTTGCCCGGCGTCTGACAGCTGGCTTGTCTGAACTCTTAGCCCGCCAGCTTTTACCATACAAGCTGGTGGAGTCTGATGCTTTCAAAAAAATTGTATCTATTGGGACACCGCAGTGGAAGGTACCTGGCAGAAATTTCTTTTCACAAAAGGCAATCCCAAACCTGTACTCTGTTGTGAGAAAGGAAGTTATGGCATGTCTGGCACACAGCGTTGGGGCAAGGGTCCATATGACCACTGATAGCTGGTCTGCAAAGCATGGTCAGGGCAGGTATATCACCTACACTGCGCATTGGGTAAACCTGCTGACGTCTGACTAGCATGGAATGCGTGGCTCTGCAGAAGTTGGTGACACTGCCACGACTTGCAGGCAGGCCTGCTGCTACTTCCTCTACTCCTCCTACTCCATCCTCTTCCATATCCTCTTCCATAACCTCTTCCTCGGCTGAGTCCGCTTCTGCGTCTTGCTCCACATCAATGGCAGCTCCCCAGGTACTATTCCACATCCCGGGTACGGCAGTGTCATGCCGTCTTGGGGTTGACTTGCCTGAAAGCGGAGAGTCACACATCACCAGCACTCCTGACCGCACAGGTGGATCAGTGGCTGACTCCGCAACAACTGGAGATTGGCAAGGTTGTTTCTGACAATGGAAGTAATTTGGTGGCAGCATTGAAATTGGGCAAGTTGACACATGTGCCGTGCAAGAGATGAAAGTAATCCTCCTCCTCACACGGCGGCAAGGACAGGACGCTTTCCTGATGTCTTGTTGATGGAGGACATGCATACCTTTTTTTAACTCCCATGCATCACCAGAGCCTTTCGGGATCCAGCCTCAGAGAAAGACTCAACCGACAGGTAGCAGACTACCTAGCACTAACTGCGGATCTCGACACTGAGGAGCGATAGACCCCTTGACTACTGGGTGTGCAGGCTTGATCTGTGGCCTGAGCTATCCCAATTTGCGATAGAACTTCTGGCCTGCCCCGCTTCAAGTGTCCTGTCCGAAAGGACCTTCAGTGCAGCAGGAGGTTTTGTCACTGAGAAGAGAAGTCTCCTAGGTCAAGAAAGCCTGGACTATCTCACCTTTATTAAAATGAATGAGGGATGGATCCCGAAGGGACTGACATTGGGCGATACATTTGAGTAAAAAAGGCCTGATGATGAGATGAGCTGGCTTGGGCTACAACTGGTACACATGCTGGCTTTTTTTTTTTCTTATAATGCAGGATGACTTGCTTGACTTATCCGCCAACAACTAGTGTTCAAGCCGCAAGCTTTTAGGGCACTTTCTAAATGTTTTACAAACAGAAATTTTTCCGGCCGCTGCTACAGCAGTGGCTGCAACAATACCCAATTTTTCAGTCATTTGTACATGCCTAATTTTTCTGGCCTCTGCTGCTGCTCTGTGGGTACAAAACTCAAAGCAAAAAATAAGGCACATAACAGTAATTAAACTGTTAAGAATAGTACAACTTAACACACCACTCATATCTGGTGGACAATTAAATTGCATGCGCAGTGCCCCAAATTTGGAGGAGGACCGACCAAGCATCTTTATTCGTCTCTTGGTTGCTCTAAATTATCTCCGGGTTCCATCTATGCCATACCTGTAGTTTATTGTGCAAAAGGGTGGCATATGTGGTGTTTCATGCTGTTGTGCCTGTTGAGGGTCGTGGCCCATGGTATAAAAAGGCTGAAGGAGAACGACCTGTAATGGGTTTTTAAGCACATTTTTTTTTTGTAAAAAGTTCACGGTTCCTCTCAATTATCTCTGGGTTCCTAAAATCAATGCCATACCTGTAATCTATTGTTCAAAAGGATGCCATATGTCCTCTTTCCTGCTGTTGTTTCTGTTGAGGGTCCGGGACCCTCTTATAAAAAGGCCGAAGGAGAACGACCTGTACTGGGTGTCCAAGCATGGTTTTTTTGTTCAATTTCACGGTTTCTAAAAAATATCTCCGTGTTTCTAAAATCAATGCCATACCTGCACTCTATTTTTCAAAAGGATGGCATATGTGGTGTTTCATTCTGTTGAGGGTCGTGGGCCATCGTATAAAACGGCTGGAGAACGACCTGTACTGCCTTGCTGCTCCTTTTAGGCAGGCCAGCTCTTTGCATAAATTAAAATATAAATATCAGATGCGCCCTCTAAATTAGCTATAAAAATATTGCCAGTGTTAAAGTAATGTACACTGCAATTTTGCGATGTCTGTGTGATGCTTCAAAAAATTGCTATGTGTATCAAAATATTAAATTCTATTAAATATCGTAACAATCTATAAAATGTTACTTAAAATTAATAGATGTGGATAAATAATATATTCATAATATGACCATCTCATATACTGTTTTAACACCTGATGTGTGCATATAACTGAGAGAGGCTGCAGTGATTGGAGGTTGAATCCCAAATTACTTTTTGGAGCCATTGTGAATCTAACGCTTCAGCCCAGAGGATTACCTGTGAACACAGTGATCTGGACAGCTGATAAGTGCCCAGAAGGTCTTTGTGGCACTTCTCAAGTGCCCTACATCTCGTGAGTACATTTCAATATTTGCGCATCTGTTAGTGTTCTCACTGATACACACTGTTGTGGCACTTTTGTGATTTTGTCTTGCACAGCTTAATACCGAAGCAACATTGGCCTCAAATTAGCTAGCTGGACGGCTGCAAACAGTTCAGAAGGCATATGTGGCACTTCTCAATCTTGTAAGTAAGATTCATTTGGGGGCTTGGCCTTCTGTAGTTCAAACGATACACACCATTTGGCGCCTCTTCTCTTTTTCTTTTTAACAGCTCTTTGCATACATGCCCACAGACTCTGTAACGGATGCCTCTTTTAGGGAGAGGTGCAGCCATAATGCAGGGTCAGAACCTCTGCCTGCAACTGGTATACTCAATTTTGCGAAAGGAAGTAACCTTACCATGGATCCCTGACCGCACGTCTTGTTGTTATATTTTGTTGAGGGTAATCGTGATGGCCATGTAGACCACCCCCGAGAGGCCTTGAAGTAACAGGGATGAAAGTGCTAAGAATAGTACTACTTTAAACAACCGAGTTAGCCATGGGTCTTAGTCCAAGACCGCTTGGCTTTTTTTTGGGTTGGGTGCGGTAATCATGCAGTCCATATAGACCTCCCACCATTCGGTGTTGTAACGGGTATTAAACTGCTAAGAACAGTACTACTTAACACAACCTAGTTACCATGGGTCACAGAGCATATGTTTTATTATTATATTTTGTAAGGGTAATCATGCAGGCCATATAGACCTCCCCCGATAGGATGAGTAATGGGTATTAAAATGCTAAGAACAGTACTAATTAACACCAACTTACCATGGGTCCTAGAGCATATGTCTTATTATATTTTGTAAGGGTAATCAGGCAGGCCATATAGACCTCCCCCGATAGGGGGGTAACAGGAATTAAAGTGCTAAGAAAAGTACTACTTAACACAACCTAATTACCATGGGTCCCAGACCGCATGTTTAATTATTATACTTTGTCAGGGTAATTTATATATCTATCAAATTTATCTATTTCTCTTCTGTCGATTCTATTGAACTATCAATCTATATATATCTATCTATCCTATCTATCTTCTGTCTGGACTGTTTTGAGACAGCCACTTGTGTTTTGGACAAATTTGAAGTAGGAGGACAGACCAATCATCTTCTTCCATCTCCCGGTTCCAAAAATGAAGGCCATATGTACCTCCCCCGATACGGGGAGTAACAGGTTGTAGTAAACTGCTAAGAATAGTACTACTTAACACACCACGGTTCCCAGACCGCATGTCTTATTGTTATACTCTGTCAAGGAAATGATATATATTTCAAATCTATTTATTTATCTATCAAATGTAGATTGCATCTATTGATCGATGTAATTCGTATCTATAAAATGTATATTAGAAATTTTGGTTGATGTAATTCGTATCTATCAAATGGATATAGCATTTATTGATCTATGTTATTTGTATCGATGATATGTATATTGCATCGATTGAGCTATGTATCTATCAAATCTATATCGTGGTTGTGCAAATGGACTGTTTGCGGTTGTTTGCGATGCGTTACACTTGGAGTTTGCTCTGTCACTGTGAAGCCGCCGTAACCCTTACACTACCTGATAGATACGACATCATAACAGATGTTTTAAAGCACGTTATTGCAAACAATTTGGGAATGTTAGGTGATTTAGGCCCTTTATGGGTTAAAAGCAGACTCTGCATGAACTATGTAATTTTCCATTGGAGTTTTGCCAGGGATCCCCCTCCAGCATGCCACAGTCCCGGTGTTAGTCCCCTTGAAACAACTTTTCCATGACTATTGTGGCCAGAAAGAGTCCTTGTAGGTTTTAAAGTTCGCCTGCCTATTGAAGTAAGTGGCGGTTTGCGCGGTTCGCCGGTTCGTGAACAATACCGGAAGTTCGAGTCCGCCGTTCGTGAAGCGAAATTTTTAAGTTCGCGACATCACTATATATGTTATATAGATCTGATAATCTTTGTGCAAAAAAGCTCTCTGAGTAGCCCAGCCTGACTGCTGCTTTTTCTGGGAACCTCATCCATTTAGGATTAAGCCTGCTACCTGGGCTTTGTAACAAAAACCTAGAGCCCCCTCTTCACTTTCTGTAAATTACTTCTGAACCTGCTATCCTTGAACTCGGGACATCTTGTTCTGATGAAAAATACCTTTCTCCAACATTGGTGTGTCCGGTCCACGGCGTCATCCTTGTGGGAATATCTCTTCCCCAACAGGAAATGGCAAAGAGTCCCAGCAAAGCTGGCCATATAGTTCCTCCTAGGCTCCGCCCACCCCAGTCATTCTCTTTGCCGTTGCACAGGCAACATCTCCACGGAGATGGTTAAGAGTTTTTTTTGGTGTTTAAATGTAGTTTTTTATTCTTCTATCAAGTGTTTGTTATTTTAAAATAGTGCTGGTATGTACTATTTACTCTGAAACAGAAAAGGATGAAGATTTCTGTTTGTGAGAGGAAGATGATTTTAGCAGACAGTAACTAAAATCGATTGCTGTTTCCACATAGGACTGTTGAGATGAAGTAACTTCAGTTGGGGGAAACAGCAGACTTTTCTGCTTAAGGTATGACTAGCCATATTTCTAACAAGACCATGTAATGCTGGAAGGCTGTCATTTCCCCTCATGGGGACCGGTAAGCCATTTTCTTAGTCAAGCAAACAGAATAAAGGGCTTAATATGGGCTATAAAACTGGTAGACACTTTAATGGTCTAAATCGATTGCTTTATTTGGGCATTTTATACATGTTTATGCTGATAATTCACATTTATAAACTTGGGGAACGTTTTTTAACGGCAGGCACTATGTTAGACACCTTTTCCAGTCAGGGAGGGCCTTCCCAGTTGTAGGCTGAGCCTCATTTTCGCGCCATTACTGCGCAGTTGTTTTTTTTGAGAGCAAGACATGCAGATGCATGTGTGAGGATCTGAAAGTAGCTAGAAAAGATTCTAGAAGGCATCTCTTGGTATCGTATTCCCCTCTGGGCTTGGTTAGGTCACAGCAAAGGCTATAGCTGGGACTGTATAGGGGTTAAATTTGTAAACGGCTCCGGTTCCGTTATTTTAAGCGTTAAAGCTCTGAAAATTGGTGTGCAATACTCTTAATGCTTTAAGACACTGGTGAAATTTTGGTAATTTTTGAACAATTCCTTTATACTTTTTCACATATTCAGTAATAAAGTGTTTTCTGTTTAAAATTTAAAGAGACAGTAACGGTTTTGTTTTAAAACGTTTTTTTGTGCTTTGACAAGTTTAAGCCTGTTTAACATGTCTGTGCCTTCGGATAAGCTATGTTCTATATGTATGAAAGCCAATGTGTCTCCCCATTTAAATTTGTGTGATAATTGTGCCATAGCGTCCAAACAAAGTAAGGACAGTACTGCCACAGATAATGAAATTGCCCAAGATGATTCCTCAGATGAGGGGAGTAAATACTACATCATCTCCTACTGTGTCTACACCAGTTTTGCCCACGCAGGAGGCCCCTAGTACATCTAGCGCGCCAATGCTTATTACCATGCAACAATTGACGGCTGTAATGGATAACTCCATAGCAAATATTTTATCCAAAATGCCTACATATCAGAGAGCACGATTGCTCTGTTTTAAACACTGAAGAGCAGGAGGGCGCTGATGATAATTGTTCTGTCATACCCTCACACCAATCTGAAGGGGCCATGAGGGAGGTTTTGTCAGATGGGAAAATTTCAGATTCAGGAAAAATTTCTCAACAAGCTGAACCTGATGTTGTGACATTTAAATTTAAATTAGAACATCTCCGCGCACTGCTTAAGGAGGTGTTATCTACTCTGGATGATTGTGACAACTTGGTCATTCCAGAGAAATTATGCAAGATGGACAAGTTCCTAGAGGTTCTGGTGCACCCCAACGCTTTTCCTATACCCAAGCGGGTGGCGGACATAGTGAATAAGGAGTGGGAAAAGCCCGGCATAACTTTTGCCCCCCCCCCTATATTTAAGAAATTATTTCCTATGGTCGACCCCAGAAAGGACTTATGGCAGACAGTCCCTAAGGTCGAGGGGGCAGTTTCTACAAACACACTACTATTCCTATCGAGGATAGTTGTGCTTTCAAAGATCCTATGGATAAAAAATTGGAGGGTTTGCTTAAAAAGATTTTTGTACAGCAAGGTTACCTTCTACAACCCATTTCGTGCATTGTTCCTGTCACTACAGCAGCGTGGTTCTGGTTCGAGGAACTAGAAAAGTCGCTCAGTAGAGAGACTCCATATGAGGAGGTTATGGACAGAGTTCACGCACTTAAGTTGGCTAACTCTTTTATTTTAGATGCCGCTTTGCAATTAGCTAGATTAGCGGTGAAAAATTCAGGGTTTGCAATCGTGGCGCGCAGAGCGCTTTGGCTAAAGTCTTGGTCAGCGGATGTGTCATCCAAGACAAAATTGCTTAACATCCCTTTCAAAGGTAAAACTCTATTTGGACCAGAATTGAAAGAGATTATCTCAGACATCACTGGGGGAAAGGGCCACGCCCTTCCACAAGATAGGCATTTCACTGCCAAGAATAAATCTAATTTTCGTTCCTTTCGCAATTTCAGGAACGGACCGGCCTCTAATTCTGCATCCTCTAAGCAAGAGGGTAATGCCTCACAACCCAAACCAGCCTGGAAACCGATGCAAGGCTGGAACAAGGGTAAGCAGGCCAAGAAGCCTGCTGCTGCTAACAAAACGGCATGAAGGAGTAGCCCCCGATCCGGGACCGGATCTAGTAGGGGGCAGACTCTCTCTCTTTGCTCAGGCTTGGGCAAGAGATGTTCAGGATCCCTGGGCACTAGAAATAGTTTCTCAGGGTTATCTTCTGGAATTCAGGGAACTACCCCCAAGGGGAAGGTTCCACATGTCTCACTTATCCTTAAACCAAATAAAGAGACAGGCGTTCTTACATTGTGTAGAAGACCTGTTAAAGATGGGAGTGATACACCCAGTTCCACTAAAGGAACAAGGAATGGGATTTTATTCAAATCTGTTCGTAGTTCCCAAAAAAGAGGGAACTTTCAGACCAATTTTGGATTTGAAGATCCTAAACAAATTTCTCAGGGTACCATCGTTCAAGATGGAAACCATTCAAACGATTCTACCCACTATCCAGGAAGGTCAATTTATGACTACCGTGGATCTAAAGGATGCGTACCTACATATTCCTATCCACAAAGAACATCATCAGTTCCTAAGGTTCGCCTTTCTGGACAAACATTACCAGTTTGTGGCCCTCCCATTCGGGTTAGCCACTTCTCCAAGTATTTTCACAAAGGTACTAGGGTCCCTTCTAGCGGTTCTAAGACCGAGGGGCATTGCAGTAGTACCTTACTTGGACGACATTCTAATACAAGCGTCGTCCCTGTCAAAATCAAAGGCTCATACAGACATCGTTCTGGCCTTTCTCAGATCACACGGATGGAAGGTGAACATAGAAAAAAGTTCTCTGTCTCCGTCAACAAGAGTTCCCTTCTTGGGAACAATAATAGATTCCTTAGAAATGAGGATTTTTCTGACAGAGGTCAGAAAATCAAAACTTCTAAGCACTTGTCAAGTTCTTCATTCTGTTCCACGTCCTTCCATAGCGCAGTGCATGGAAGTAGTAGGGTTGATGGTTGCAGCAATGGACATAGTTCCTTTTGCACGAATTCATCTAAGACCATTACAACTGTGCATGCTCAAACAGTGGAATGGGGACTATTCAGACTTGTCTCCAATGATTCAAGTAGATCAGAAGACCAGAGATTCACTCCGTTGGTGGCTGACCCTGGACCATCTATCCCAGGGAATGAGCTTCCGCAGACCAGAGTGGGTCATTCTCACGACCGACGCCAGTCTAGTGGGCTGGGGTGCGGTCTGGGAATCCCTGAAAGCTCAGGGACTATGGTCTCGGGAAGAGTCTCTTCTCCCGATAAACATTCTGGAACTAAGAGCGATCTTCAATGCTCTCAGGGCTTGGCCTCAGCTAGCAAAGGCCAGATTCATAAGATTCCAATCAGACAACATGACGACTGTTGCGTATATCAATCATCAGGAGGGAACAAGGAGTTCCCTGGCGATGAAAGAAGTGACCAAAATAATTCAATGGGCGGAGGATCACTCCTGCCACCTATCTGCGATCCACATCCCAGGTGTGGAAAACTGGGAAGCGGATTATCTGAGTGGTCAGACATTCCATCCGGGGGAGTGGGAACTCCACCCGGAGATCTTTGCCCAACTAACTCAATTATGGGGCATTCCAGACATGGATCTGATGGCATCTTGTCAGAACTTCAAGGTTCCTTGCTACGGGTCCAGATCCAGGGATCCCAAGGCGACTAGTAGCACCTTGGACCTTCAACCTAGCTTATGTATTTCCACCGTTTCCTCTCATTCCCAGGCTGGTAGCCAGGATCAAACAGGAGAGGGCTCGGTGATCTTGATAGCTCCTGCGTGGCCACGCAGGACTTGGTATGCAGACCTGGTGAATATGTCATCGGTTCCACCATGGAAGCTACCTTTTGAGACAGGACCTTCTTGTTCAGGGTCCTATTCGAACATCCAAATCTGGTCTCCCTCCAGCTGACGGCTTGGAGATTGAACGCTTGATTCTATCGAAGCGTGGGTTTTCAGATTCTGTGATACTCTGGTTCAGGCCAGAAAACCGGTAACTAGAAAGATTTACCATAAAATATGGAAAAGATATATCTGTTGGTGTGAATCCAAAGGATTACCATGGAATAAGATAAAAATTCCTAAGATTCTCTCTTTTCTACAAGAAGGTTTGGAGAAAGGATTATCTGCAAGTTCTCTAAAGGGACAGATCTCTGCTTTATCTGTCTTACTACACTAAAGACTGGCAGCTGTGCCAGATGTTCAAGCATTTGTTCAGGCTCTGGTTAGGATCAAGCCTGTTTACAGACCTTTGACTCCTCCCTGGAGTCTAAATCTAGTTCTTTCAGTTCTTCAAGGGGTTCCGTTTGAACCTTTACATTCCATAGATATTAAGTTACTATCTTGGAAAGTTTTGTTTTTGGTTGCTATTTCTTCTGCTAGAAGAGTTTCAGAGTTATCTGCTCTGCAGTGTACTCCTCCTTATCTGGTGTTCCATGCAGATAAGGTGGTTTTGCGTACTAAGCCTGGTTTTCTTCCAAAGGTTGTTTCTAACAAGAATATTAACCAGGAGATAGTTGTACCTTCTTTATGTCCGAATCCAGTTTCAAAGAAGGAACGTTTGTTACACAATTTGGACGTAGTCCGTGCTCTAAAATTCTATTTAGAGGCTACAAAAGATTTCAGACAAACATCTTCTTTGTTTGTTATCTATTCTGGTAAAAGGAGAGGTCAAAAAGCGACTTCTACCTCTCTTTCCTTTTGGCTTAAAAGCATCATCCGATTGGCTTATGAGACTGCCGGACGGCAGCCTCCTGAAAGAATCACAGCTCACTCCACTAGGGCTGTGGCTTCCACATGGGCCTCCAAGAACGAGGCTTCTGTTGACCAGATATGTAAGGCAGCGACTTGGTCTTCACTGCACACTTTTGCCAAATTTTACAAATTTGATACTTTTGCTTCTTCGGAGGCTATTTTTGGGAGTAAGGTTTTGCAAGCTGTGGTGCCTTCCGTTTAGGTAACCTGATTTGCTCCCTCCCTTCATCCATGTCCTAAAGCTTTGGTATTGGTTCCCACAAGTAAGGATGACGCCGTGGACCGGACACACCTATGTTGGAGAAAACAGAATTTATGCTTACCTGATAAATTACTTTCTCCAACGGTGTGTCCGGTCCACGGCCTGCCCTGGTTTTTTAATCAGGTCTGATGAATTATTTTCTCTAACTACAGTCACCACGGTACCATATGGTTTCTCCTATATATTTCCTCCTGTCCGTCGGTCGAATGACTGGGGTGGGCGGAGCCTAGGAGGGACTATATGGCCAGCTTTGCTGGGACTCTTTGCCATTTCCTGTTGGGGAAGAGATATTCCCACAAGTAAGGATGACGCCATGGACCGGACACACCGTTGGAGAAAGTTATTTATCAGGTAAGCATAAATTCTGTTTTTAGCCTCAACTGTATTAAGTCCCTTAATATACATAAAGGTTTCAAACCTCTCTCCCGCCTCTACCCTAAGCCAGCTATGGACAACTTCCTAATTCATGAGACCATTTTTCAAGTTTGATTTGTACACCTTATGCAATGAAATGCTTAAAGAATCATAAACGTGCATAAAGAAAATGCTCTATTGTGTCTAGCTTTTTATTATATTATCGCTTGTAGCTATGTGCTTACCAGAGGAACAATGCACTACTGGGAGATAGCTGAGCACATCTGGTGAACCAATGACTAGATGCACACGTTTGAATCCACCAATTACCTCCTAGCCTACAGTAGTGCATTGCTGCTCCTGAGCCTACCTAGTTATGCGTTTCAATAAAGGATAGCATAAAAAATGAAGTAAATTTGGTTATAGAAGTAGTGTGTCCTAAAATTGCATGCTCTATCTGAACCAGGAAAGTTTAATTCTGACTTTCATGCCCCTTTAATTGTCGATATATTAAGATATATGCCCCTTTAAAAGAATAGAGGATTACTGACTGTAGAAAGAGAACTAGTGTATAAACAACTTTGTAGGTTTATCTTTCATGATATTGGTAACTGCTCTACAAACCTAAAAGCTTTTTGTTTTCTCAACAGATTTTACGATGTGAAAAGAGCTCACTTCACCTCAGCTGTTTTCACAAAAGAAATGCTATCATTAGATGATGCCCACTCAATACAAGAACACTGTGTGGTGTATATGTTGTACAAAGTTTGTGTAGAAGTGGAAGACTACAAGCTTATCGGGATGACTTACAGGTAAGGACAGTCTGGAGCTACTGTTGCCTTTCCTATATGTTATGCTTCAATGTTGTGAACATGTCCTGATTGATCAATTCTTCTACCTCTTTGTTCTGATTTGCTGCTTGAATCTGACAATACTGCTACAGATGATATGAGACCTTGATGAAACAATTATCTGCAAATCATTTAGTTTGTGTTTGCATTAGCAAACAGACTTTCAATTAGATCTATCATGCATTTTCTTTGCCCAGTGCTCATACCTTTTTTTTTTTATGGCTTGAGCGCTGACCCAGTGTTAATGTTTACTTCATGTGCTATCTCTCTGAGCCTAAGGGAAATAGTTAGGGAAATGTCTTCTCAACATGGTCAGAAGGTAAACATTTTATTCTGTGACTGCCAACTGTGTTTACAGGCTGCGGAAGCAGAGTGCAATCCGTTCCTTTTGGCCATGCTTTAGTTATGGAAAAAGTGTGCCAAAAGGCAATTTCCCTATGTGATGATGGGATAGCATGTGTTGTGAATTCTTAGCAATTGGGTAGGTAGTTACCAAAAGTTGTATGGCCCCTCCGTTTCCCCCTCCATTTGTCTGTATATACCATCACTTTTCGCTTCATTCTTGTTTTGCACGTCTCCATATACAACTGTGGAAAGGATTTCTACAGTTCTTCATTGCTTCAAATAAAGAATTATTTACCGTTTTTTTGGATCTTCCGCATGTAAAAGAAGCCTAACCTTGATGGATCGGCTACATCAGCTCATTTGAAAAGACTACAGTTTGTGACAGTCTTTCAATTAGACCTATCAGGCATTTTCTTTGCCCAGTGCTCATACTTTTTTATGGCTTGAGCGCTAACCCAGTGTTAATGTTTACTTCATGTGCCATCTCTCTGAGCCTAAGGGAAATAGTTAGGGAAATGTCTTCTCAACATGGTCAGAAGGTAAACATTTTATTCTGTGACTTCCAACTGTGTTTACAGGCTGTGGAAGCAGAGTGCAGCTGTTCCCACATTCTGTACTCATCGGAAGCAGAGTGCAATCGGTTCCTTTGGCCATGCGTAGTTAGGGAAATTGCCTTTTGGCACACTTTTTCCATATGTGATGATGGGATAGCATGTGTTGTGAATTCTTAGCAATTGGGTAGGTAGTTACCAAAAGTTGTATGGCCCCTCCGTTTCCCCCTCCATTTGTCTGTATATACCATCACTTTTCATGTCATTGTTTTGCACGTCTGCATATACAACTGTGGAAAGGATTTCTACAGTTCTTCATTGCTTCAAATAAAGAATTATTTACCGTTTTTGGATCTTCCGCATGTAACAGAAGCCTGACCTTGATGGATCGGCTACATCATATGAAAAGACTAAAGTTTGTGACAGTCTTTCAATAAGACCTATCAGGCATTTTCTTTGCCCAATGCTCATACCTTTTTATGGCTTGAGCGCTGACCCAGTGTTAATGTTTACTTCATGTGCCATCTCTCTGAGCCTAAGGGAAATAGTTAGGGAAATGTCTTCTCAACATGGTCAGAAGGTAAACATTTTATTCTGTGACTGCCAACTGTGTTTACAGGCTGTGGGAGCAGAGTGCGGCTGTTCCCACATTCTGTACTCATGGGAAGCAGAAGCAGAGTGCAATCGGTTCCTTTAGCCATGCTTTAGTTATGGGAAAAAGTGTGCCAAAAGGCAATTTCCCTATGTGATGATGTCATAGCATGTGTTGTAAATTCTTAGCAATTGGGTAGGTAGTCCCCAAAAGATAAATGGTCTCCCCATACATTCACTACCATTTGGATCTTCAGCATGTAACAGATGACCGACCTGGATGGAAGAGCTACAATAACTCCTCTGAAAAGACTCCAGTTTGTGTTTGCATCGCAAACATACTTTCAATTACCACTATCGGGCATTTTCTTTGCCCGGTGCTTATGTCTTTTTATGGCTTGAGCGCTGACCCAGTGTTAATGTTTACTTCATGTACCATCTCTCTGAGCCTAAGGGAAATAGTTAGGGAAATGTCTTCTCAACATGGTCAGAAGGTAAACATTTTATTCTGTGACTTCCAACTGTGTTCACAGGCTGTGGGAGCAGAGTGCGGCTGTTCCCACATTTTGTACTCATTGGAAGCGGAAGCAGAGTGCAATCGGTTCCTTTGGCCATGTATAGTTAGGGAAGTTGCCTTTGGCACACTTTTCCCTTATGTGATGAGCTGATAGGATGTGTAATGAATTCTTAGCAATTGGGTAGGTAGTCGCCAAAAGATTAATGGTGCCTCCATTTTATTTTCGATCTCTGAAATCTTCTTTTTCATCTGCTACATGAATTTTACTTTTTGTTTTGCAAGTCGAGCCTTTCAACTGTGGAAAGGACACTTACGGTTAATTATTGCTTTAAATATGTGAGGTGTGCATGGGCATGTTTGTGTGCATGGTCATATGTGGACACAGTTGCGGTCATATGTGCATGCATGGACATATTTGTGCATATGTGTGGGCGTGGGAATGTGTGGTGTGGGCATGGTCATATGTGTGCGCGTGAGCATGGACATATATGTGGTCATGAGCATCTGTGCACGTTGTCATGGGCATATGTGTGGGCATGGTCAGATATATTTGCGCGTGGGCATGGTCATATGTGTGCGCGTGGGTATATATGTGGTCATGGGCATCTGTGCACGTTGTCCTGGGCATATGTGTGGGTGTGGTCATGGGCATGGGTGTGGTCATGGGCATGTGTGTGGCCATGTGCAGGTGCGTGAGCATTTGTATAGTATTTATGTATGTTTTCCGAACACTAGAATTTCACAAATCAAAATGTGCTTTTTGTTCAACTGCTTAATCTATTCAAATGTAAAAACATTTCTTTACTTTTCACGTTACTGTGTTTTTCATGCAGATATAGGAAAGGCAACTTTAACTTTGTACACTGTACATTTGATGCGCCTAAAGCATCAAGTTGTCTGGCTTCTTACTCTAAGGGTTTTTACCTCCTTTATTTTCCAGATTGCAGAGAACTTGATCAAACGCCTTCATGAAACTATTCCTTGATGGGAACTTGTCACATCATGCCAAGTAAGAATGAGCTGTTGACAGGGTACCATATGCAAGTTATAGTTCTTAAAATGTCAATGTTTGCATATTTTCTTTAAAATGGTCAACACACTGACCACGAGTGACTTATTTTTTTATGTTCAGTGTATTGTGTTAGCATTGGAACATCATGTGGTGGTGCAGATGCTGATGGTTCTACCATTCTACTTTTTTAGGGATTTTGTTGGTTTTAAAGTACAAAATAAAATGCTACCCCTCTATAAAAAAACAGAGTTGGTTACTATGTTTGTTTCTAATGACATGGTGAGTCCACGGATCATCTAATTACTATTGGGAATATCACTCCTGCCCAGCAGAAGGTTGCAGAGAGTACCACAACAAAGCTGTTAAATATCACCTCCCTTCCCTCCAACCCCAGTCATTCTCTTTGCCTACGTTAAGAGCAAGGCGGTGGTAAAGTTTAAAAAAGTGAGAGAGAAAAGTAAAGGCGCTAAAAAAGCTTAAAATACCACTTTAAGCTGACAAATAATTTGTATAATAACCAGGGACTTCAATGAAATATTTGTATATTTAATATACCAAAAAATTGACAAGGACATAAAACTTTAAAAGGGACGTCTCCCGATAATGATTCAACATAAAATAGTCTAACATAAAAATAAAAATAAAATTAGTGCAGGGGGGGCGGAGTTAGCCGCCATTCAGGTCAGACGTGTGAGAGTGGAGCTCTGTGCATTAGCTCTGCTTTATTAACATATTGAGATACTTATTGAGCTTCCACCAACTCTAAATCGACATCCATACTCTACTAAGACGTGCCCCAACTATTTTGCTAAGTTTGGGAAACTTTTCTCGCCTTTTGAGGAGTCTTGGAGCTGAGAGACTATAAGTGCTGCAGGACGTCTCCCTACCAAGATCGCTGGCTGACACCTAAGGACTCGTAACACACTGCCTTCCCACAAAGGGGGTAAGGAGCCGTAACTACCGGAGAAGCAGCTAGTGGGGCCTATCGTGAGACGGACAGACAGCTGAGGTTAGCCGAAACTTGGAGGTCCGCCAGCCTCCTGCATGAAAAATTTACTTGGCGCGAACGGCGGCCATCTTTGAGGTGAAGCGAAGCAGCGCCACCGTTGTAGCTACAGACCCACTGAGGATACTTGTGGAGGACACCTCCTAGCGAGACTTACTTAGGCTAAGCCTGTACACCAGGACCCCAACCAGGTCTGTACCTCTTACCCTGTGGCGTTACCTGTTTGGACTTGACCCTTCAGCGCCGCCTCCCTTATTCTGCTGCTGACTACACTGAAGATACGGACATCCGGAGGGTCGGGGCTCCGCTCCGGAGCCGTTCCTACCACCCCGGGCACTAAAGAAAGAGGCCTTACTTACTGCGGGGGCTCCGGTCTCCTTGTGACCCCTTAGGACTTCCACCTCCCGGACGCTCGCGGTAAACAGCCGCTCCCAGAAACTTACCTCATTGCTGCAGGGGCCTGCTATCCTCGGTGAGTCTCTCACCCTCCAGACTGGGGTTGCGCCTGTCAGCCGGAGGGCGCCCCTGGCACCAAGCAACACACCTGCACAATACTGGTTGAGGACTGCTTCTCGGCCACCATCTTGACTGCGGCCTACCATTAGGACCGGTGCTGTGGGGAAGAGCTGTCCCATTGAGCAGATCAGACAGAGCCTCAGAAGGTAAAAAGCTATTTCTCTTTTTTTTAAAAAAAAAAAAAATATTGGCCACACAGCTGCTACACCCCGGTGGGGCATATAATTGAAATCATTACCTGGCAGGTCACTCCCGGCACGGAGTGCAAGTGGAGCTACAACCTTAAGCATTTCAAGCTTACACAGTGAGCCATAAACACTAAATTTTGAGCTCAGCGCTCATCTGATTTGCCACCCTTAGACCTACCCAACCGCTGATACCTTGCCAGGGCAGCCACTTATTGCCATCGTCTCTGTGGGCCAGTACATACCTATCACTACAACCAATATCTTGTATGAAGTTATCTTACATATTGTCCCTAATCATGCTGCAACTGTGACTCTACAGGTCTCTCCCATCCCTTTCCCGCCGGCCCAGTTTGCCTGCGGGTAATACCCCTATACCTTCACCCACATCGTCCTGAGGGGACAAGCCCCCAGGGGAGAGACCAGACCAGAATACACGTTCCAGTGAAATCCATTTCAGCTCTTTGGCCTCAGGGCCCAGCTCTCAGCCGGCTTAGCCTCAATATATATGTGATACCAGGACCTGTATAAAAAATGTGCTAACCTCCTGCACTGATGTCCTGGCCCCAGTCGGCCTTGCAGCAGATTTCTTTATAGTGCAAAACAGTATTTCCCTTTCTCCACTATTTGCCTTCCATATCTCATGTCACTACAATTGCAAAAGTACAAGATGCCGCAATCCTTTAAAAGAAAACAAAACTCTCACAAAACCCCAAAGAGAACAGTGGCAGACCACTTCAGCCAACACACATCCAGGCAACAATCAGGCTCGGAAGAGGATGCCTCAGACACAAGCAGTCTTAATGATGCTCGCATCAGAACAAATCTATCCCAGGCCACAGGCCGTTTACAGCACCAAGATGCTGACACTGATAACAACTTAATGGACTCTATTAGGTCGCTCCTGGCCTCGCACCACGATTCCCTCTCCAAGAAGTTTGATAAGGGACATGCTGATCTGAAAAGAGACATCGCCCTTATAGGGGAAAGAACTGACGCGTTGGAACGCAAACAGGAAGATCTCAGGGTAGATCACGGCAATCTCTTAGATTACTCACAGAGTCTGGCAGAGCAGATCACTGACCTCGAGCTTAAACTTGCAGATCTTGAGGACAGGACTCGCCGCAACAATATCAGGGTGAAAGGTATCCCAGAATCTGTCCCCCCACAGGAACTTGAAAAATTCCTCCGACTTTTTTGTTGCAGTCCTTGGTCAGGAGAACGAGAAAGAGATGCTACTTGATAGAGCCCATAGAGCCCTGAGGCCGAGGACGGCTGAGGGCGATAAACCAAGAGATGTTGTCGCCCGCCTGCATTATTACACGTTTCGAGAGAAACTTCTGAGGGCCCTGGCGGGGGACAAATCACTCCTAGAGCAGTATGCTGACATTCAGGTATTCCAGGATCTCTCTCCCCACACTCTCCAGATCAGAAGACACTACCAACCCTACACTAAAATCTTGAGACAAGGGCATTAAATACAGATGGGGTTTCCCTGTTAAGCTCTACATCAATAAAGATGGACAACAATATGCAGCATCCTCGCCTCAACAGGCAAGGGAATTGCTCCAAAGATGGGGTTTACTGCCACAAGATCCTCCGATACCACCCCAAGCAGTTGTACCTGGTAGAGGCCTGAGAGCATCAGCCCCTGAGTGGGGCTCCCTTCCACAGAGACCCAGCAGTGATCAGAGAAATACTTCAATATCTAAGACTAGAGACGCTCCCTCGTGAGATACTCCATCCTGGTCACTGCTCTGATGTGCATATGACTGTCTCCCCAATTGGGGACTTACAATTGAGAGACTCTCTACTTCTACAGAGACTGACTCGTGTGTAACGAGGGTACACGAAGATTGGTGAGACTGCTAAGACATAATGGATGTCCTCTCTCTTTACATTGTTGTTACATTGTTGTTCTTTGGTTGTCTCTCCTCCTCGTCTTCCCTCCTCCCCCTTCTCGTTTCTCTTTCTCCTTCTTTACTATACCACTCTTCTCCTCTTCCTCCTTTTTCCTCCCCTCTCTTAACCTACCCCCTTGTGCTTGTAATTATTCGTAAATTGTACTTAACTATTTTGTTCAGGTCAGTCAAGTTGTGTGTTCCCTGGGACTTACTATGTTTTAGCACCCTACTCAGAAGATCATCGCTTACTGAGGCACATGCCCTAACCACATTGAAGTGATATCCCTCGGCAGTAGAGCGCATTAACAACAGCTCTACACTCCCACTCTAGTCTGCCCACCCTCTCTAGATTAGTTAATGCAGTGCAAGGGAGCTAACCCCCACCCCATTTTTACCCCAATGCTTTGATGCGCACCGTACAGAGGTGCGCTTGCCCTAGTCTTTTGTTTAGTGGAATAACTAACCCGTAACATGTATAGTACATAACCTTGCACCCCCGCCCTGGGTAACATACCCCCTGGAATTAAAAAAGAATACACCTGTTTGAAGACCCCTGCCCCTCTAAACCATATTTTGCTGAGGTAGCTGTCTTTCTTCTTAAAAGGAAAGGCAGGAGTTGAATCAGGGGAACATTCATATGGTATTCACCATCCGTTTAATAGCAGCCTAAGTCCCAGGACCTATTTAATCCCTAAATTGGCCCTTCTGGTTTGATGGTCATCATTATGTGATGTTATTTGTACCTAGGTTGTTAATGTTTACCCTGTTCTTGTTTTTACTGTTAGTTATGTATGTACCTCAAGTTATATCAGAAGTACAAAAACCATTATCTGCTTAGAGTCCTCAACCTGGCGACCATTAGGTCCCCACGTTGATGCTGTTACAACTGATATATATATATATATATATATATATATCTATATCTCTCAGGGGTTAGATGGCTATCGCCAGGAGTCGCACATTTCCCAATTCCCATCTATGACCAATATCTCTAAGGTTAAGTACATTATTTATAGATATTCATAAGCATCCCCAGTATATGCCCCATCGACTGTGTAGATCTCATGCCATTTATAATAACAGTCCCCCCCACAGGTACCGGATCCCCCAGGAATTAGATTAGCTCCCAAATTGGGGATCGTCAGACTCACATGTGCAACTAGCCCTACAGTACAAGATTGACACCCCTCCCAAGCTAAGCCCCTGCGTACTGACGATGGCCGTCTTCTATCGACTGTTTACATAGATGTTGATGTTGTTTATTGTTGCCTTTCCTCTTCTGCACTAAGCTCTTTATTCTACCTCCTATGTACATAATAGTAGAATACTTGGGGCCTGAGACACCCTCTCCTACACGGGTACCCCGTATGCACTCAACCTCTCCTGAGGAGACGCTATAGATGGAGAACCTTACATACAGCCTAACGCACGAGTCTTCCGTTCCACTCTCTCCCTCAAACTTCATTTTTACAGAACTGAGATTAGACTTCCCGCACCTCAATTTCTTTCTTAGCCTTATACCAGAGATAGTGATATGCACTTATTACAGTAACATAATACAAGACCCTCGCTTACAGCGAGAAAATTGCAATAGTGACTGGGGGCGTGGGCGAGGGGGGAGGGGAGCTTTTTTCTGGCTCCCTCTCTCCCTCTCTCTCGCTCTCCCTATTCTTGCACGTTTTAAACTGACCGACTGGGGCTTGGCTATCTTTACCGGCCTCTCCCCCCCCCCATACCTATAGTTGTGCTCTCCAACTGTTAGTTGGGAGATCACTCATTGTGATAGTGTTTATATACACATCAATATCCGCTAGTAGCGTTTGAGCATCAAGACGTCCTGTTCGTGGCCTGGAGTGCCCCAACCCCTGGCCCCCTCCTTTTTCCTACCCGCATTAAACCCTTCCCCCGTACCCGCAATTGAGGTCCTCATTGACTACGCAGGTGGCGCCCGCCCATACAATGGCTCCCGTTTTGGCTGCCACCCTGAACGCCCAGGGCCTTAACTCGCCTACCAAAAGGAGTCTTCTGTTTAATTACCTATCTGCCCACAGAATACATTTAATGTTTTTGCAGGAGACTCACTGGGAAAGGGGCTCTAGGCAGCCCAGGAGTTCCCCTTTATATCCGGTCTGTGAAATTGCCTCCTATACGGAAAAAAAGAGAGGAGTTGCCATATTGATCCACCGGGATGTTACTTGTACGATTGACCACATAGAACGAGACCCCGAGGGTAGGTTCCTTATCCTGGACTGTGTCCTGAATGGAGCCCTTTACACGCTGGCATCCATTTACGTCCCGAATACGGGACAGATCCCCTTTCTCCGAAAATTCCTACACAAGCTAGACTCAATCAAGAGAGGACATCTCTTGATGGGGGGCGATCTGAACCTGGTCTGGAACCCGGTACTAGACAAGAAAAGAAACACAAGCCACCCAACAGACCGTAACCTAATTTCTCTGTCAATGGCCTTCCGACGGCTCATGTATCAATTTGGACTGTTTGATGTATGGAGATGCCTAGCTCCGACTGAACTAGACTACACACACCATTCGGTGCCCCATAATTCATATTCTCGGTTGGATTATCTGCTTTGTGACTCATGGACACTTGACAACTTTGCCGTATCAAAGATCAGGCCCTGTCCGTGGTCGGATCATGATATGGTCAGTGCCCAACTCTTGGCCTTACAGTCCCCTGACTGTAGGCCGTCTTGGAAACTCCCAGACCAGTGTCTCACAGAAACAGAGGTTCCACTCCTAAATGAAATCATTCTAGATTTCTTAACACACAATGACACTGGAGATACGAGTCTTGAAATAGTCTGGGCCACCCTTAAGGCGTACCTGAGAGGCCATTTCATAAAGAAAAAGGCCCAATGGAAGGGGGTCCATAAGATTCCCTTATCTAAACTATATACCGAACTAAGATCCCTGGAGATGGCCAACAAAAAAGCCCCGGACCCCGCTCTTGCCACCCAGGTGGGTGCAATAAGGGCTGAGATCAATAAACGAGAGCTTTTAAGAGTGCAAACCAACCTATTCAAATTAAAACAAATATATTACAGCAAAGGGAACAAAGCCGATAGGCTCTTAGCTCGTAAACTTCGTAACAGGGCGGTCGCCAGTAGGATCCCGGCCATCAATTCAGCTCGGGGCATGGTCTGCTCTCCTAAGGAGATTGGCCAGGCCTTCTCAGACTATTACGCTGCTCTTTACGACCTAGACAGCGGTGCCAATGACCCACCGGTGAGCGGTGGGGAGTTGGGGCAATTTCTAACCAAGTTGCGACTACCACAGCTAAGTGAGGAGTCTGTTGCAGACCTTGATAGACCATTTACCTTAGAGGAGGTGAAGGCTGCCGTCCTGTCCCTTAAACCTCATAAGGCTCCTGGTCCGGACGGCTTCTCCACCCTCTTCTACAGAACCTTTGTGTCTCTTCTCTCTCCTCTTCTGCTCCGACTGTTCAATGATGTGGCTAAAAGAGGAAAGATGTTAGGAGAATTCCTGGAGGCTACTATTATGACCATCCCTAAAGAAGGGAAGGACCTCAGGGAATGCGGGAGCTATAGACCTATTTCCCTCATCAACGTGGACATTAAGATATACTCTAAAGTCCTCGCGACGAGACTAGGGAAACACCTCCCCTCTATAATCCACCTAGACCAAGTCGGATTTGTCCAAGGCAGACAGGGCTCTGACAATACCCGTAGACTGCTGAACATCTTCGCTGAATCGCATGACATGGGCTTGCCCCTTCTCACCCTGTCATTAGATGCCGAAAAGGCCTTCGACAGGGTGAGATGGGAATATATGTTTGAGACTCTGAGAACGTTTGGGGTCCCGCTCTCGTTCTGTGGGGCCGTAGCGGCCCTCTATACCCTCCCCACGGCTGTGGTCAAGGGGTTGGGCTTTTGCTCCCCTAAAATACACATACGAAATGGGACGAGGCAGGGATGCCCCCTGTCGCCACTCCTTTTTGCGATGGTCATGGAGCCATTGGCGGAAGCCATCAGACAGGACACCCAAATTCAAGGTCTGTTGCTGCATGATTCAGTTCAAAAGGTGGCGCTATTCGCGGATGATCTTACACTTTTCATCACAGAGCCGACCTTATCGCTCCCACCGCTGATGGCACTTATTGAAAGATTCGGTATGCTCTCTAACTACAAAATAAATGTAACCAAGACGGAAGCGTTCCCGATTCATCTGGACCACCTAGAACAGAGAACTTTGCGACAGCAATACTCTTTCAAATAGTCCACCAAAGGTATCCGGCACCTAGGTGTCTTCTTATCTTACGATAAGGAGACGGTTCTTCATGAGAACTACCACACTTTGTTGAAGACAGTAGACAAGCACCTGAGAGCAAAGAAATATGACGAACTCTCTTGGATGGGTAGAATTGCGGCCCTGAAAATGATGCTACTTCCCAAGCTAACATACATTATGCAATGTATTCCCCTCCCAGTCTCAGATAAACTACTGAAAAACTTTCAGACCCTATTTAACAGATACGTCTGGAACAACAAGAAACCCAGAGTAGCGGCCTTCATCTTACAGTCCCCCCTAGATCAGGGAGGGCTGGGATTACCAAGTGTGAAGATGTACTATGAGGCGGCTATGATCTCTCATGTCTCTGCTTGGGGACGAGACCTCCCCCCCACGAGATGGAGGGACCTGGAACAGGCTTCATTACCCGCCTATATAGATCTGGCTGATTTGTTGTGGTTTCCCCCGCATCTCGCCACCGCTCACACCATCTCTAACTCAATTGTTAGAGGATGCCAAATGCTATGGTATAAATTGCGACACCACACTCAGATCGCCCCCCATCCTTCTCCTATCCAACCTGTACTCCCCATACTTCAGACCCTTCCCAATATGAGACTGAACTTATGGCGGCAGGCCGGAATTTTGACAGTAGGCGATTTTTATGTAGCAGATCGGCTTCTAACGCAAGAAGAGATGGTGGCAAACTTTGAGGTCCCGCGGCAACTGACATTTGAACTTCTAAGACTAAGATCTCTACTGAAAGCCTGGGGATTCCTGAGTGATGCCCCACGGCCTCTTACAGCTTGGGAAGCGCGATGGAAAACGGGCCTTCAGACCTATAAACCCCTCACGGCACACTATCGTTGCCTACTGGTTCCCCCCGTAATTCCTAAGACGAGACATATGCTCTCCTGGGAGACAGAGCTGCAAAAGGTATACTCACCTAAGAAATGGACATTGGCTATTGCTATAACCAAGGCCGCCTTACATTGCACCACGATGTACGAACTCTACTTTAAAATGCTCACTAGGTGGCATCTGGTCCCGACCAGATTGCAAACCCTCTACCCTAATCACCCTCCAACCTGTTGGAGGAACTGTGGTGGCATTGGCACCCCACTGCACACCTGGTGGACTTGTCCTAACCTAAAGTCACTCTGGGATAAGACCAGTAAGATCTGTGGTTTGATGGGTCTCCCAGAGATAAAAGACTCTGGAATGGCTCTCCTACACCTGGGTTTGGAGAAAATGCCTCCGCACCAGAGAACCCTTCTTATTTACATACTCACCTCAGTTAAAATGACAATTGCCAGGAACTGGAAAAAAGTGCACCCCCCAAAGTGGCAGAGTGTCTTGGAATACCTGAATTATGTCAAGTCCATGGAAGACTATGTCTACAGAGTCCGGCGCAAGTCGGAAACTTTCTGTCTTGTTTGGGAACCCTGGGAAGCCTACCTGCAGAGTCTCAGAACTAAATCCTAGGACTTCCTGCCCCCTTAGTACCACAGGCCTTTGATTCGGGTACGGGATGATCTGTCCACCCTCCTCCCCCCTCATAGGTGGTACTTTCGCCCACGATACTACAAAAATGATTGAAGCTTGATTTCACTTCTTTGGAGCGGTGGCCCCCGTCGGCCCTAGCTTCCGCTCCATTGCTTATACAGGCAATACCCGCATGATAACTAGCTACTAGCGTAATTCCGCTTTTAAAGAAAGCAGAACAAAAGGCGAGAAAAACGCCAAAATCTTACTCTACCATCTGACCACGATTCACCCAATCTGTGAACACTGCTACTCACTCCTCATTTCACCTTCCACTCAGTTATAGTTTGATCTTTAGGTCTATTAGGAATGGAGATGAACGCCTGGTTTAATTATGCAATATTTATGTCATGTTAATGCCATGTGAGATATCTTTTTTGTGATTGCTGTGTTTACCTCATATCTGTAACGTTTCAAAGAATTGTGATAACTTATGTTTATAATAAAAATAAAATTTAAAAAAAAAAAAAAAAAAAAAAATTAGTGCAGAATTTAAAATTAGAAACTAGATTTCAAATAAGCGGTGGATACCAAGTATGGATAAAAGTTCATTCCTTAGGACATTGCCGTTTAAATGATAGTGTCCTTATCTAGAGGTAAATGTCAGATATACAAATTATCTTGATTGCTGATCTATACTGTATTCGCAGAATAAAGAATCTTTACTTCATCTGTGATTTTGTGAAACAGAATCTTTACTTCATCTGCGGTTTTGTAAAACAGAACCGTCTTATACCTTATCTCAAATACTTGGCAACAACTTTACCAGTAGCCGGTCTCTGTCAAGCAGCTCCGTGTGTGTTCCTCGAGAATCTGGCGTCTGACGTCTCGATTTCCCGCTTGAGGGCTCGACTCTATTCAGCCAATCAGAACCTCCGTGGGTCTCTGTCTGTTATTCCACTATTGTCCGATCCGGTTCGTGGTAGTTAGATTATATTTGGAGATTGCTCTTAGTGCTGTGCACGCAACCTCTTATTCAGCTATCCGCCAGGGGATAAAAGAAATGAAGTTACTACCCGGGTTGATAATTTTCTTCTGTGTGATGTTAGTTGGTTCTTATGCTATAGTATGTGGTACTGGTTTTTCTACGCGTTTCACTCCTTTCAGAGCTTTATCAGAGCTGGGGTTTTACTCAAATCTCTTCATTGTACCAAAGAAGGAGGATTCCTTCAGACCAGTTCTGGATCTAAAAATATTGAATCGTTATGTAAGGATACCAACATTCAAAATGGTAACTATAAGGACTATTCTGCCTTTTGTTCAGCAAGGGCATTATATGTCCACAATAGATTTACAAGATGCATATCTGCATATTCGGATTCATCCAGATCACTATCAGTTTCTGAGGTTCTCTTTCCTAGACAAGCATTACCAGTTTGTGGCTCTGCCGTTTGGCCTAGCAACAGCTCCAAGGATTTTTACAAAGGTTCTCGGTGCCCTTCTATCTGTAATCAGAGAACAGGGTATTGTGGTATTTCCTTATTTGGACGAAATCTTGGTACTTGCTCAGTCTTCACTTATAGCAGAATCTCATACGAATCAACTTGTATCGTTTCTTCGAGAACATGGTTGGAGGATCAATTTACCAAAGAGTTCGTTGACTCCTCAGACAAGGGTAATCTTTTTAGGTTTCCAGATAGATTCAGTGTCCATGACTCTGTCGCTGACGGACAAAAGACGTCTGAAATTGGTTTTAGATTGTCGAAACCTTCAGTCTCAATCATTCCCTTCGGTAGCTTTATGCATGGAAATTCTAGGTCTTATGACTGCTGCATCGGACGCGATCCCCTTTGCTCGTTTTCACATGCGACCTCTTAAGCTCTGTATGCTGAACCAGTGGTGCAGGGATTATACAAAGATATCGCAATTAATATCTTTAAAACCGATTGTACGACACTCTCTGACGTGGTGGACAGACCACCATCGTTTAGTTCAGGGGGCTTCTTTTGTTCTTCCGACCTGGACTGTGATCTCAACAGATGCAAGTCTGACAGGTTGGGGAGCTGTATGGGGGTCTCTGACAGCACAAGGGGTTTGGGAATCTCAGGAGGCGAGATTACCAATCAACATTTTGGAACTCCGTGCGATTTTCAGAGCTCTTCAGTCATGGCCTCTTCTAAAGAGAGACATTTGTTTTGAGACGGACAATGTCACAACCGTGGCATATGTCAATCATCAAGGAGGGACTCACAGTCCTCTGGCTATGAAAGAAGTATCTCTTATACTTGTTTGGGCGGAATCCAGCTCCTGTCTAATTTCTGCGGTTCATATCCCAGGTATAGACAATTGGGAAGCGGATTATCTCAGTCGCCAGACATTACATCCGGGCGAGTGGTCTCTTCACCCAGAGGTATTTCTTCAGATTGTTCAAATGTGGGGACTTCCAGAAATAGATCTGATGGCTTCTCATATAAACAAGAAGCTTCCCAGGTATCTGTCCAGATCCATTGATCCTCAGGCGGAAGCAGTGGATGCATTGTCACTTCTTTGGAAGTATCATCCTGCCTATATCTTTCCGCCTCTAGTTCTTCTTCCAAGAGTGATTTCCAAGATTCTAAAGGAGCGTTCGTCCTGCTGGTGGCTCCAGCATGGCCTCACAGGTTTTGGTATGCGGATCTTGTCCGGATTGCCTCTTGCCAACCGTGGACTCTTCCGTTAAGACCAGACCTTCTGTCGCAAGGTCCTTTTTTCCATCAGGATCTCAAATCCTTAAATTTGAAGGTATGGAGATTGAACGCTTGATTCTCAGTCATAGAGGTTTCTCTGACTCCGTAATTAATACTATGTTACAGGCTCGTAAATCTGTATCTAGGAAGATATATTATCGAGTCTGGAAGACTTACATTTCTTGGTGTTCTTCTCATCATTTTTCCTGGCATTCTTTTAGAATTCCTAGAATTTTACAGTTTCTTCAGGATGGTTTGGATAAAGGTTTGTCTGCAAGTTCCTTGAAAGGACAAATCTCTGCTTTCTGTTCTTTTTCACAGAAAGATTGCTAATCTTCCTGATATTCATTGTTTTGTACAGGCTTTGGTTCGTATAAAACCTGTCATTAAGTCAATCTCTCCTCCTTGGAGTTTGAATTTGGTTCTGGGGGCTCTTCAAGCTCCTCCGTTTGAACCCATGCATTCGCTGGATATTAAATTACTTTCTTGGAAAGTTTTTTTGTTTCTTTTGGCCATCTCTTCTGCTAGAAGAGTTTCTGAATTATCTGCTCTTTCTTGTGAGTCTCCTTTTTCTGATTTTTCATCAGGATAAGGCGGTTTTGCGAACTTCATTTAAATTTTTACCTAAGGTTGTGAATTCTAACAACATTAGTAGAGAAATTGTAGTTCCTTCATTGTGTCCTAATCCTAAGAATTCTAAGGAAAGATTGTTGCATTCTTTGGATGTAGTTAGAGCTTTGAAATATTATGTTGAAGCTACTAAAGATTTCCGAAAGACTTCTAGTCTATTTGTTATCTTTTCTGGTTCTAGGAAAGGTCAGAAGGCTTCTGCCATTTCTTTGGCATCGTGGTTAAAGTCTTTGATTCATCATGCTTTATGTTGAGTCGGGTAGAACTCCGCCTCAAAGGATAACAGCTAATTCAACTAGGTCAGTCTCTACTTCCTGGGCATTTAGGAATGAAGCTTCGGTTGATCAGATTTGCAAAGCAGCAACTTGGTCTTCTTTGCATACTTTTACTAAATTCTACCATTTTGATGTGTTTTCTTCCTCAGAAGCAGTCTTTGGTAGAAAAGTACTTCAGGCAGCTGTTTCAGTTTGATTCTTCTGCTTATATTTTCAGTTTTTTTCTTTATAAGATTTAAAATTTGTTTTGGGTGTGGATTATTTTTCAGCGGAATTGGCTGTCTTTATTTTATCCCTCCCTCTCTAGTGACTCTTGCGTGGAAGATCCACATCTTGGGTATTTATTATCCCATACGTCACTAGCTCATGGACTCTTGCTAATTACATGAAAGAAAACATAATTTATGTAAGAACTTACCTGATAAATTCATTTCTTTCATATTAGCAAGAGTCCATGAGGCCCACCCTTTTTTTGTGGTGGTTATGATTTTTTTGTATAAAGCACAATTATTCCAATTCCTTATTTTTTATGCTTTCACACTTTTTTTCATATCACCCCACTTCTTGGCTATTCATTAAACTTAAACTGATTTGTGGGTGTGGTGAGGGGTGTATTTATAGGCATTTTGAAGTTTGGGAAACTTTGCCCCTCCTGGTAGGAATGTATATCCCATACGTCACTAGCTCATGGACTCTTGCTAATATGAAAGAAATGAATTTATCAGGTAAGTTCTTACATAAATTATGTTTTTTGTGCCCCCCCTATATATTGTTCCTAGAGTCGCCACTGAAAAAACATACATCTTTAAATAACTTTCAAATTGACTTTATATTATACAATTTGTGTGCTTCATTCTCTTGGTATCCTTTATTGAATGAACAGCAATGCAAAACTGGTAGCTCCCACACAGTAAGCCAATAACGAGAACTATATGTGCAGCCACCAATCGGCAGTTAAATCTCAGCTCCTGAGCATACCTAGGTATCCTTTTCCTCAAAGGATACCAAGAGAAATAAGCAAATTGGAATGTTTTAAATTGTATTCCCTATCTGAATCGTGAAAGGGGAAAAAATATGGGTTTCATGTTCCTTTTTATTGATAACTGCTAACAAATCAGTTAGCAATCCGTTATGCACCAAAATACTTTGTTTCATGGAGGAGTTGCTTTAGGGCTAAATAAGAATTTGTTGAGTAACGCCACTTTAACTGTGATACTAAAAAAACAATTTTAATCAATTGCACTCTAAAATTGCCATCCCTTAATAACTGCTGACAGTTCTACTTGATATGCAGCAATTTTTATGTGTCTGATTCAATTTAAAAATTTGAATAAGTTGGACCAGGAATTTCAGACAAAAACTTACCCAAAAGACCAGAGCATTTTGCTCCTTTTAAAAAAAAAAAAAGAGCTTTTTTTTTTTTTCTTCTTTCTGCAGTGTAGGATGCGTGCTCGCACTCGCGCACACACACACACATCTCTCTTACCCTCAAAATAGTATCCGCCATCTAGTTTTATATATATATTTATATATATTAAAAACAAGCCTTTTCTCCAGTGGGACATGCAATCCAGCCACTGTCAGTGAGATTGCTGCAGAAAGAGCCCAGTACAGCAGCGTCCTTAAGGGCTAAACTAGCGCCATACAGGGGACGGCGTTGTTCATTAAGGGGTTTAAAAGAAAAAATGCATATTGCTGAATAAGTTGATACCCTTTGTAGGTGTTCCCTGAATTACAGCCCATTTAAATGGATCCTGTTGAGGAGAAAAGTGTACACCATTTCTACTGTATGCTATGCTCTGGGGTTTGTAGGAGGAGCTTGAAATTTTGTTCTGTATTCTCACTTTTTTTTTTGTTTATTTTGCAGGTGATTTCCAGTTGGAGTACGTGTGTGTGCTTTGTGTAACTGCTGCTCTCACAACTTGTGTACCCATGGAAAGGGATTGTCCTTGGCATTCCTGTTTGAACTATAAGCCTGGCTATTTAATAAAATGCTATTAAAGTGTTTCTGATATCTGTTCTATTAATAAAGTTGTCACTGATCTTACATTGTGTTTATAGTTCTTTTATTGATATGGGTATGCATTAAATAGATGATAAATCCTACTGTTTATGAAACGCTAGAATTTACCATCACATAAAATAAAGGTGACCATCCATCAGTTTAAATGTTTTTGCTACAGGCTCGGTGCTAACCTAAATGCCTCCGGCCACCCACAACACAGCTCAGTTTTTCAATATCACAGCTATTGACTAAGGTGGAAACGTTAGATCATTGAAAAAAAAGTTGTGCCGTAGGTGCTTATGTTAGAACTGACGCTATGGCAAAATAAAATAAAGGTGCCTATTCATCAGGTGGTTGTTTTTTGTTTGTTTTTGGGTTTTTTTTTTTTACTGATGAATGAAGGTCGCCTTTATTTTTAGTGATGGTAATTGCAAGGATTTGGGAATTCCGGAATTGAGTATTTTGTGTGTGTGTGTAATATATCATAAAATATATATATATATATATATATATATATATATATATATATATATATATATATATATATATATATATATATATATATAAATATATATATAAATAAAATGTATGTGTGGGTGCATATTTTAAGGTATGTAGATACTTATTGAGTTCAGGTGTTTCATCCACACCCATTGCTAATAAGTGTATAAAGTCCAGTTCATAGTCCTGAAATCTCCATAGCTGCACATTGGCAGTAGGCTGGGTCTTACTAAACAAGTCAGTTTGTGAAATTTCTTCCCTACTAGATGTGCTTTTAGCAAAAAGAGCTCAGCCATAAAGTGGTAGACCACACAAACTCACAGAACAGGGATGCTGAGTGGTAAAGCTCATAGAGCTTAAAGGGACAGTATACACCAGTTTTCATATAACTGTTCTTTACAGTGTCTATTACATGCAGTTTAGCACTGTTGATGAGGTTAATCTGTGACACCCAGTGAAAAGGTCTGGAAAGCAAAAAGAGCAGACACCCCCCTCCCCTGCATATGAAAAGACCCTTTACACAAACGGGAGCAAGCTGGAGGAGTAGGTAGACAAGTCTACTTCTAAAACTTTGGGGCTTGGTTAGGAGTCAAATATGTTTTTTTTAGAAAACTAAATTTTTACAAAAAAAACCCCTGTATGGGCTATATAAATGGATCATCTACTAAACATTTATGCAAAGAAACATCTAGTGTATGTCTCTTTAAAGGGACACAAGTTGTTGTTTGATTCAGATAGAGCATGCAATCTTAAACAACCTTCCAATTTACTTTCATCAACAATGTGCAGTCTTTTCATATTTTTATACCTTTTGAGTCACCAGCTCCTATTGAGCATGTGCAAGAATTCACAAAATATACGTATATTCATTTGTGATTGGCTGATGGCGGTCGCATGATACAGGAGGAGTGGAAACAGACATAACTTTGAAATTTGACACAAAAAAGAAAATTTATGCTTACCTGATAAATGTATTTCTTTGACACGATGAGTCCACGGATCATCTTAATTACTAATGGGATATTCACCTCCTGGTTAGCAGGAGGCGGGAAAGAGCACCACAGCAAAGCTGTTAAATAGCGCCTCCCTTCCCTCCCACTCCAGTCATTCGACCGAAGTTAAGGATAGAAAGGAAAAACCAAGGTGCAGAGGTGTCTGAAGTTTATAATAATTAACAACCTGTCTTTCAAACAGGGCGGGCCGTGGACTCATTGTGTCAAAAAAGAAGCATAAATTTTCTTTTTTTTTTTATGACACAATGAGTCCACGGATCATCAGAATTACTAATGGGATTCGATACCCAAGCAAGCTGCTAGAGTTCAGATACGGGATGGACAAGACAGGGAACCTAAATGGAAGGCACCACTGCTTAAAGAACGTTTCTCCCAAAAGCGGCCTCAGCCGAGGCAAAAGTGTCAAATTTGTAGAACTTTGAAAAGGTGTGGAGAGGACCAAATTGCAGCCTTGCAAATCTGTTCCACAGAAGCTTCATTTTTGAATGCCCATGAGGAAGCAACAGCCCTCGTGGAATGAGCCATAACTCTCTCGAGGCTGCTCTCCAGCAGTCTCATATGCAAAACGTATGATACTCTTCAGCCAATAAGAAAGAGAGGTAGCCGTAGCTTTCTGTCTTACGTTTTCCTGAGAAAACCACAAACAGAGGAAGACTGACGAAAGTCCTTAGTCGCCTGCAGGTAAAACTTTAAAGCACGGACCACGTCCAAATTGTGCAGAAGTCATTCCTTCTGAGAAGGATTAGGACACAAAGAAGGAACCACAATCTCCTGATTAATGTTCCGATCAGAAACAACCTTAGGAAGAAATCCTAATTTTGTCCAAGGAACCGCCAGAGCATCTATCAGTTCTGCTTGGGGGTCCCTGGACCTCGACCTGTATCTCTGGAGCTTGGCATTCTGTCGAGATGCCATGAGATCTAATTCCGACTGACCCCACTTGAGAATCGGGTTGGAGAACAATTCTGGATGGAGTTCCCACTCCCCCGGATGAAAGGTCTGCCTGCTCAGGAAGTCCGCCTCCCAGTTGTCCACCCCTGGGATGTGGATCTCCGACAGACAGCAAGAATGATCCTCTGTCCACTGAATTATCATGGTTACCTCTGTCATCGCTAAGGAACTCCTCGTTCCTCCCTGATGATTGATTTAAGACACTGAAGTTATGTTGTCCGACTGGAACCTGATAAACTGGACTGAGGCCAGGCAAGAAGAGCATTGAAGATTGCTCTCTGCTCCAGAATGTTTATGGGTAGAACAGACTCTGACTGAGTCCAAGTTCCCTGAGCCTTTAGAGAGCCCCAGACTGTTCCCCATCCAAGAAGGCTGGCGTCTGATGTCACAATCACCCAGGAGGGTCTGCGAAAGCAGGTTCCCTTGGAGAGATGAGCCAGAGACAAACACCATTGAAGAGAATCCCTTGTCTCCTGCTCCAGTAGTATTTGAGGAGACAAATCCGCATAATCTCTGTTCCATTTCCTGAGCATGCTTAACTGCAGAGGTCTGAGGTGGAACTGAGCAAACGGGATGATGTCCATTGCCGCCACCATCAGCCCGATTACCTCCATGCACTGAGCCACTGATGGCCAAGGAGTAGACTGAAGGACTCAACAAGTATCGATAATCTTTTCCTGACTTCTGTCTTCATTGATAGGAAATCTATTATAGTTCCCAAGAAAGTTACCCTTGTATTTGGGACTAAGGAACTCTTTCCCAAATTTACCTTCCACCCGTGAGATCGCAGGAAGGATAACACCATGTCTGTATGGGAACTTGCTTGTTGTAAAGATGGCACCTGGACTAGAATGTCGTTCAGATAGGGCGCCACTGCAATGCCCCGTAACCGGAGCACCGCCAACAGCGATCCCAGAACCTTTGTTAAAATTCTGGGAGCTGTGGCAAGACTGAAGGGAAGAGCCATGAACTGGAAGTGTTTGTCCAGAAGTCAAACCTTAGGAACTTGTGATGATCCCTGTGAATGGGGACATGCAGGTATGTGTCCTTTACATCCACTGTTGTCATAAATTGACCCTCTTGGATAAAAGGGAGAATGGAACAAATAGTCTCCATCTTGAAGGACGGTACTCTGAGAAATTTGTTTAGACTTTTGAGATCTAAAATTGCCCTGAATGTTCCCTCTTTTTTTGGGAACCACGAACAGATTGGAATAAAATCCCAGACCCTGTTCCGGAACAGGAACAATCACTCCCATGTTGGAAAGGTCTCTTACGCAGTGTAAGAATGCCTCTCTTTTTGTCTGGTCTGCAGATAATCTTGAAAGCAGAAACCTGCCTCTGGGAGGAAAACTTTTGAACTCTAATTTGTATTCCTGGGACACTATTAATATTGCCCAGGGATCCTGAACAACTCAAACCCAAGCCTGAGTGAAGAAGGAAAGTCTGCCCCCTACAAGATCCGGATCAGGGGCATGCCCTTCATGCTGTCTTTGATTCAACAGCAGGCTTTTTGGATGGTTTCCCTTATTCCAAGATTTATTGGGTCTCCATGCAGGCTTAGTCTGTTCCTGTTTGGAGGTAGTAGAGGAAGAATTTCCCTTGAATTTTCAAAAGGAATGAAAATTGCTCTGTCGTCCTTTTTGTTTGTTTCTCTTATTCTGAGGAAGAAGATGACCCTTACCTCCTGTGATATCAGAGATAATCTCTGCCAGGCCAGGTCCAAACAAGGTTTTCCCCTTGTAAGGAATAGCTAGAAGCTTACACTTAGAGGACACATTCGCAGACCAAGGCTTTAAACATAAGGCTCTGCGAGCTAGAATAGAGAAACCCGAAATCTTTGCTCCCAGTTTGATAACTTGAAGGGAAGCATCCGTAATAAAGGAATTAGCCAATTTAAGAGCCTTTATCCTATCCTGGATTTCATACAGGGAAGTTTCAGTCCTGATAGCATCAGACAACACATCAAACCAATATGCCGCCGCACTAGTTACGGTAGCAATGCACACAGCTCGCTGCCATTGCAAGCCCTGGTGCACATACATCTTTTTGAGTAACCCTTCTAACGTCTTGTTAATATGGTCTTTAAAGGCACAACTATCCTCTATGGGAATAGTGGTTCTCTTAGCTAAGGTGGAAATGGCTCCTTTCCCCTTGGGAACTGTCTGCCAAGCCTCCTTAATAGGCTATGGGAAACATCTTTTTAAATATAGGAGATGGAGAAAAAGGTATACCTGGCCTCTCCAACTCCTTAGCAATAATCTCAGAAGCTTAGTCAGAGACCGGAAACACGTCTGTCGAGGAAGGAACCTCAAAATACTTGTTCAGCTTACTGGACTTCTTGGGAACAACAACTAGCGTAGAGTGGAGCTGATGAGGGTCTTCCCTGCTGGAAATGCGGGACTCCCAGATGGCACACACACAGTTTATGACCAACGCAGTCAACAACCTGATAGGACAAACAGATAAAGTCAATGTTCTAAATAATATATTTCAGGTCCTCCGGGAGGTGGCAAGCAGACCATATCCAGAAATGGGAAGACCACAAGAGCCGGGACCATCAGCTCCTAGACCATCACCTTCTGTGCCTCCTCCATCTCCTACTCTGCCTGGTCAATCCCCAATCATTCACAGTACTCCTCCTCCCCCTCTTCCCCAACCATCTCCAATGAGGACACGTCTGAGGAGGAATTTGACCACCCCAGAGCCTCACTGTTGTCGGAAGAAGTAATTATGTCTATATATTATTTTTTTTAATTTAAAGTTAATGTGTAAAGAATAAGTATGTGATGATGTCTTCTTACACTTGTGGAGCACACTCTGTATTTAATAGGCTTCTATGGGACCGGGTCCATGGAGGCAGATTGTTTGCAGAGTGTGTTGAGACAACATCATCACAGGTTGTCCTTGTTGATTAGATTAATTGTTTTTTGTGATGTCTAAACGTGTTCTCCTAATACAAACCAACGACCATTACAAGTATAAATGATGGCATATTACTGTGTTGATGCAAACAACATAGCTTAAACAAGAACATATGCTAACATATACTAATTCTTATGGCTTATTGGTATATCTACATGTGCTTGTTAAATAAAGCAAATAATGTTGTTTTTTTAATAAGCCTATATGCCATATTATATATTTAAAAGGTGCATGAAAGCAGAACGTTCAGTCAGTATAGGGCAGGGTTATAATACAATATATTTAATTATTATCCTTTAAAATAAACCCTCAATCAAAATGCATATACCAAGACAATAAAATTAATGTAATTCCTGAATTCTTTTTTTATTAGTTAATATTTATAGACACACTGAAATATATTTGTAGGAACCAGAATATGAGTCAATACTATACAATGTTTAAACTATTAAAATATACTATGCAAAGCTCATAAAATTTACCTTTAGAACTAGCCTTATTCATAATTGAATTTCATTCAATTAACACAATGAGATTCCAAGATATTAGCTACTAACATTCAAACAGTACAATCAGCTATATAGCCACAATTGATTCTAATACATTTCTAATTTAAAACATCAAAATAGTATCTATTATTTGTGCAAAAACCAATTGTCTTTTGCTATTTTCTATCTTGAAATAAATTCTTAGTTACTTACAATTAAAACAATTTCTAAGATATATATCTATATTTGCAAAGATGAATTATTTAGCATACAACAGGCAAGCTTAAAACTATCCAGGACTATGAATATGAATCTAAAATATAAATATGCTCTTTAAATCTATCAGTTGTAATTTAACTGCAGCAACTATGCATGTATTTTGTTAAATTTCTTTGAAAAGCCAAAGGGACGTGGCGAAATGTACGTCGAGACTGAACTTACGCATCTGAGAATACGTCATAGTGAAGGGTGTTATGCTGTAAGGACTTTGGCGACTATAGGGATACAATCCATTGCCATCCTGCTAAATAACAAAGTGTAATTTGTAAATGGTAACATTTTTGCACTGTAAACCCGAATGACTAGTATTTCCAGAGTGTATTTTGTTTTTAAACTATTTTATTTACCTTTTAAATAAAAAACCTTGATTGGAAGTGGTTCCGGTTTGGTTTGTTAAGGCTTTACCTGATAGCCAAAAGATTCAGGTCTGTGCTGAAAGTGGAGCTTGAGACTAGCTCCTAGAAAGTGTGAGTAATATTCCAAGTATCGATTCCATAAATTTGGGTGTATAAACAATATCACACTATTATCTCATTTCTTTCCCTTGGAGATCCGGGAGTTTGTGAACGAATATCCAGATACAACCCAGCTGATCCTGACAGCTTTGTACTCAGGACTGCCTTTATACCTGAACTGGTGATAGCTCAGGCATATGCGAGTAGCCATTTGAACATGCTATCTTAACTATTATTGTTTAAACAATATTCCACTATGTTTTGTATCTCTTTTGAGGAACGGAGGATCACCTAAACTTTTTTATGCCAGTTCCTCTCCTCATTGCTCTACCCTTGAACCCCCTTAGCATGTAAGCCTAAGAGCCCATCTGTTTGTAGATCACCTTCTTAAGAGCTGACTACAACAGTGCGACTCTTGGAAGGGCCCTCTACCCATTTCATCCATATAAATGTTTCCTTGAATACCGCCTATGTTTATAGCGCGGCAAAATCTGTTGGCGCTCTACAAATAACCGATAATAATAATAATTCTATTATTGATGTGAGAGGTGATGGACGAGATGTCAGTAAAGGATTTGTCCTGTTAGCTGATTCCCACACCAACAGAGTTTCTTTTGCAACAGGGTTCATAAGGTTTTGGATATTATGAGGGCCGTTTGGTTGCCAGCAAAGACTCACTAAATTTGAAAACAGTGGGGTTTGTATCCTTTTCCAGTGGTACCCATATGTTGTGGTTATGATGGAGTCTCCAATCTATCACTCTCTGCATAAATATGGAGTGTCTATATGCCTCTAGGTCTGGGAAACTTAGCCCTCCACTTGATTTTAATAGTAACATATTGGTTCTGTCATTTCTGGGGGGTTTTCTATTCCGTATGTAAGAACAAAATATTCTCTGTATGTTTGGAATATAATGGGGTGGGGTAGGCAAATACTGCATAATATATAGTAGTCTTGGGAAAACGTTCATTGTTATAACGTTAATACGGCTTATCCATGAGTGTTGTTTGGAGAACCAGTTGGAGAGGTCTCCTATTATTGCATGTTTGATAGGGATATAGTTCAGTGTAAACAAGCAAATTTGATAATAAAAGTAATATGGAAATGTTTTATGTTCTGTCTGAAACACCAATAAAATAATAATTGGGTTTTCATATCCCTTTAAATGAAAACACATCTTCATTAAGCAAAATTAACAAAATTCCTGAGAATTCTTTTGGCACTTCGTGCTGAGCATTTAATAAAACACACCCAAAAACTGTTTTGTAAGATCAAATGCAGATATCTTCTATGCCAAGCCACAGATGTTATCAGTGTACATTCTGCTGTTTCATGTTGGGTTCACCTGCTCATATGTTCTTCATAAATAGTGATAGATTTTACAAGAAGCATTTCTGCTCATACAAGTGGTTTACAAAAATGCATCTATTCAAATGCATCCTTAAAGGGACAGTCTACACCAAAATTGTTATTGCTTAAGAAGATAACGCCTTTAGTAGCCAGTCCCCAGCTTTGCACAACCAACATTGTTATATCAATATACTTTACAACATTTAAATCTTTAAATTTCTGTCTGTTTCTAAGCCAATATAGACAGCTTCTTATCACATGCTTTTTTAATTTGCTTTTCACAAGAGACTGCTATTTCATTTGTGCCATGTAGATAACACGGTGCTCTCTCCCGTGAAGTTGTGCATGACACAACACTAATTGGCTAAAATGCAAGTCAAAAGATAATAAATTAAAAGTCATGTGATCAGGTGGCTGTCAGAAGATGATTAGATACAAGGTAATCACAGAGGTTAAAAGTATATTAATATAACTGTGCTGTTATGCAATACTGGGGAATGGCTAATAAAGGGATTCTTTTTAAACAATAACATTTTTGGAGTAGACTGTCCCTTTAAATGTCCTTTTCACATTTATTTCTTATAAACAAAGTCTGTGTTATGTGAAATTATTTGACATTATGTTATGTGTTGATGACCGGACAAAAACGTTTTTTTACTCACCTGAATTTTTTTTTAGGAATACATTTTTTTATTGAGGTTTTTATAAATTGAGAAACAGAGTGAGAACACAAGGTATTGATATATTCAAATAATGCTTTGTTCCATGGACAACTATACAATAATCGGAGTCTGCAAGTCAAGTATATAAATTACAACATATCAGATAATAGCAGACAATGAGATAACTACAATAAAGGGAAAAAGAGAACAAAAAATCCTCATTTTTCTTAATAATTATAGGAATGATGTAACTATATCATGGGCCACTCTTGGGCCAGTGAAATGGGTAATTTATTGGCGATTGGTGGTTACAAGGAGGTCACTCTTAGACCATTGGGTAGAGTTTAAGGGGAAAGTCAGAAGGCAAGAGCTGCTTTAGAATTGGAAGGGGGAGGAAGAGGGGGGGCGTGTCCAGGGGAGTTAATGACAAATAGAATCATAGTTAGAAATGTCATTATCAAATGGGCACAGTAATATCTAATAGGGAAGGGGAGATAAGTGTGTGCAAGGGCCATCATTATACTTTAGTTGTGGGTGCAGGATGATTGCTTTATAAGTAGGAGTACAATGAAAATGATAATAAAAGCGGTTAACATATACAAAGAGAAAGTGATACCAGTGTCCACCATTCAGGCTGAGTATATACAGATGAGACCACATTTTTAGTTAGCATACCTCCTGTGTGGGCTCTAGATTACCCTTGGGCCCATGATAATTAGCATAAACTTATGGAGGTGAACTGGTGTGATATGGTGTCACTTTTGGGTATGTAAAGTTGACAAATAGCTACAAACATATTGTCTATTAATAAGAAGATAGTGACTACCAACATGAAAGGGATCTGTCAAGAATAATATAAGAATAACAAAAGATGTTTAAGTAGGGACTATATTCATAGGAGAGAGGGTCATCTCTGAACCACCTCTACAAACTAGTGACTTATCCAAACCCGATTTCATTGATGACAAAGATCAGGTATGAATAGGGGGAGCTATAAATATGTTGAGCGTGGAGGTGGAAGACCAAAATATCCTATATATGTGGGAGATGAGGAAGATTGAGGCTAAGATTGCTTAATTATACCTTTTTAAACGGAGGCCCCTTATATAGGAAGCTGGTATATGTCCCAGTAACGGCCATGTATATATAAAAAATAGAGATTACAAAGTGGGCATCTGGGGCCCTTGCCATATAATGTAAATACTAGTTCCTAGGGGGTAAGATGGACTTATGTGGCTCTCTTATGTAATGGGGTGGTTATGTCATAATTGTCGGATTTAGAGGCAGGAGCCTCGCAATAGGGCAATACGTGATGAATCTGAGGTCTGCTAGGAAGTAGATCCTATGAATATGTATTATTTTAAGGCGGTTGGCTCTGCATTAAGAGGTGGTATATAAGTAGGCCTGTTATGATGGGTACATACGCCCTCTTTACATAAGATAAATTCAAATACTATACAGATATGTTAGATGTTGACAACAAAATGTACAGAATGACTAGAATAGAGCACAATACTCCCCTCTTAGGTGACCGCAGCCTTCTAACAGTCTCTCCCAACAGGACTGTGAGTAGAATATGGATCAAATATATAGAGGCGCTGGTCTTGAATCCTTCTGTGTGTTGTAGTGCACACTGAAGAAAGAAAACTTGGCTTGTGATTCGCAGGAGTTAACAACAAAATAATGTGCAGTGTACTTACTCCGAAAATTTCAGAGTTCAGCTTCTTCATAAGGATCTATATCCTGATTTTCCCATATTGTGCTTTAATATCTGCAGACAATGGAAATTACACTGCAGGTGATTGTATCTCTTAAAATGATATAAAGTGCAGTATACTCACTCCGAATAATTCGGAATCCGGCTTCCTGAAAAGTATTTCAAAGTTACCAACCACTTTTGAGGAAGCCGGATTCCGAATTATTCGGAGTGAGTATAGCGCACTTTATATCATTTTAAGAGATACAATCACCTGCAGTGTAATTTCCATTGTCTGCAGATATTAAATATATGGGAAAATCAGGATATAGATCCTTATGAAGAAGCTGAACTCTGAAATTTTCGGAGTAAGTATACTGCACATTATTTTGTTGTTAACTCCTGCGAATCACAAGCCAAGTTTTCTTTCTTCAGTGTGCACTACAACACACAGAAGGATTCAAGACCAGCGCCTCTATATACATATTCCTCTTTACATAAGAGCCTGACAAGTTAGCGCGTGTCTATAGAAATTTCTCCCTAACTATGTATTTAGAACGTGTTACTTTGTTACTTATGAGTGTGGGAGGTGAGACTATTTAACTGAGAAAAGGGGAGTGTCGCAGTAGTGGAGGGAGCTAGGAGATTTTGCCAACCCCTGAAGGGTAGTGAAACATCCACATGGTATCCTCATGATATTGTCCTCCGAAATACAGCTCTTAGTTGCACGTAACCATTTTGGGGTTGATACTAGCTATTTGTAAAACTAGGGTCAAAAATCTTGACAGCAGGGGATAGTATTAGTGCTATATACACATCCCTATCCATTATACTGATCAAAAAGAGATCTTGGCTTTGAAGGGAAAGATAGTGCTCCAGTGAGATGTACTTGTAATAATAAAGATAAATGCCAACTTATGTACTTCTCAGCCCAAGATAAAATGTAGATCTGATCTGACTTAAGCATAGGTTCGGATAAGAGATAGTGAGAAATCAGTATCTACTAATGTATCAAGTAAACTATGTAATATACAGTATCAGATATCATGGGTCACAGGGCATAGTAAGGATTGTAGTAAGAAGTATAAAGAGGAGCTATCCCTAGTGTTGCCTAAGTGTATGCAAACTATACAGTAAAAGTAATTAAACTCTTATCAGTGGATGTCATATTAGTATCTATATATTAGTCGATCATCCCTCTTATGTAGGGTAATGATTGGTACCTAAATGGCTAGTGACCCCAAGAAGCTACTCTGATATATTTGCCCACCAAACCATGCAGTAAATGTCAGGTATATTAAAAGTTAATGTGGTGATCTGTAGAGTTTGAAAGGTGGACTCACTGAAATCTATCCTGTCATACCGTCAGAGGAAAACATGCCTGACTTCAGGTATATACATGAAACATCAAGACAGATATCAAGTACTTATCACGCATACTTCTGATTTGTGCCCCTTACCACTATAACATAATCTAAACATAACTGTAAACCCGTGAAGAACACCGCAACAAAATTGTCCAAATCCCCAAATAGCTGTTACCCGGTAGTATAGTGAGGAAACCTATCACGATACCATCTCAGTCCCTGGTTGATGTTATTCAGGCTGGCCCTCTGAAATCAGGGTCGTAAAGTGTTAGGGTAGCGGTATCTTTGGTCAGAAAATCTGGGAGACGAGCTGAACAGAGGTAAATAAATCTCCTGCTAACAGATTCTCGTGCTAGCAACATCTCTCCAGCTGCGTCTGTGTTCACTAACCCACACCTCTTTTCAAGATTGTCCGTCGTATGCAGGGTAGAAGTTGGTAATGTAGAAGGCCTGCCGGATCGTGTGAGATCAATTCGATCATCTGGGAAGAGCCCAGCTCCGGGTGACCATACTTGCGAGAGTCTCGGACGCCATATGGGATGGGTAGTTTCAGATCGGGTCATAGAGGATTCAGAGAGGCTGGTAAGGTGAGACCTATGTTGCTTTCCAGCCGTGGAACCGCCATTTAAAGCAGAGAGCTGTAAGTGACAAAGACATTCCGTTCACCACTTTTATGGTTGTAATTCATGGACTGCTGCTCCCCGGCTCATCTTACAGGTTCCTCTTGAATAGTCAGCGGTTCATGCTTTACTCTCTCTTGCAGACCGGTTGGTTCCTCCGGAATATGATGGACCAGGGAGTATGTATTTCGGAGCTATTGTGGCTTATGAATAAAGGTGCGGTTATCAATAGCTGATCGGGTTATGAGGCTGTAGGGCTGTGTGCACCTTTCATCCAACTTCTCTGGCCCCGCCATGGTTGTTGTGGGTTTTTCCTCGTGTTCAGCGTCCAACCGTATAGCATGTGTCAAGCTTTGAAATTGTTTTAGCATCCATCTTTCCAGTGATTTTAAAAGGGCTTTCGATTCTGCATTAAAATACTCCATAGGGATGTTCATTGTGTCCAGATGATAGTGTAATCTCTATGTACCCGGTTACTCTGGGAAAATGCTGAGCGGTGATTTCTTAGGAACCGGTCTATAAGACCCAACTGTCCAATTTAGGAGCTATTTTAGGATACAATATAAGTATCATCTCGATCAGGAAAGCATTCTCTACTTTTTGAGATGTGAATCTGCGCTGGTTGAGTTAGTATAATTTACATTTCCTAGTAGATTGAGAATTTTAAGAGCCGAGCTCACTAGAAAGTGGCCATTTTAGGAGCTAGTCTAGACACCCCTACTCACCTGAATTTTAAGAAAGACTTTCCACAAAGTTTTTTTTACAGGTATTGTGAAACTACAAATAAAAAAGTGTCACAATGTAAATTTTACACAAAAATATATATAAAATACAGATAAAAAAGTGTGTTTATTAATCAAGTGATGTTAACACTTTTTTGATACCGACCATACAAATATCCAAATGTCAACAGTTGTGGGTGTATTGTAAAAAAGTCTTTATTGCTTGAAAAATCCTCAAAGGTGATCCTCAAAGGAAAGAAAAGGGCAACATAGCATAAATCTGTTTACAATGGATTGCAGTATCACAACAGAGCAGTTCCTTTTCACATGATAAAGAGCTACGACTAGCTCTAGGGTAAGGGCCTAATATAGTTAATATAGCTGGCGGCGGTGTAGGGGGATTACTAGATTAGGGGGTAATACATTTATTATAGGTGGCGGCGGTGTAGGGGGATTTAGATTATAGGCAAAAGAGCTGATTTCTTTGTGACAATGCCCCGCCAAAAGCCCTTTTAATGGCTGGTAAAAGAGCTGATTTCTTTGGGGCATGCCCCGCAAAAAGCCCTTTTAAGGGCTGGCAATAGAGCTGTTTACTTTGGGGTAATGCCACACAAAAAGCCCTTTTCAGGGCTATTTGTAGGGTTAGACTTAGGTTTAGTGGTAGGGATAGTTTAGTATTTTAGGGGTTAATTAATTTAATATAGGTGGTGGCAGTGTAGGGGGATTAGATTAGGGGTTAATTAATTTAATATAGGTGGCAGCGGTGTAGGGGGATTAGATTAGGGGTTAATTATTTAATATAGCTGGCGGCGGGGTAGGGGGATTAGATTAGGGGTTAATAATTTTAATATAGGTGGCGGCGGTGTAGGGGGATTAGATTAGGGGGTAATATATTTAATATAGATGGCGGCGGTGTAGGGGGATTAGATTAGGGGGTAATACATTTATTATAGGTGGCGGCGGTGTAGGGGGATTTAGATTATAGGCAAAAGAGCTGATTTCTTTGTGACAATGCCCCGCCAAAAGCCCTTTTAAGGGCTGGTAAAAGAGCTGATTTCTTTGGGGCATGCCCCACAAAAAGCCATTTTAAGGGCTGGCAATAGAGCTGTTTACTTTGGGGTAATGTCACGCAAAAAGCCCTTTTCAGGGCTATTTGTAGGGTTAGACTTAGGTTTAGTGATAGGGATAGTTTAGTATTTTAGGGGTTAATTAATTTAATATAGGTGGTGGCGGTGTAGGGGGATTAGATTAGGGGTTAATAATTTTAATATAGCTGGCGGCGGTATAGGGGCTCACATTAGGGGGTAGTTAATGTAGGTGGCGGCGGTATAGGGGCTCACATTAGGGGGTAGGTAATGTAGCTGGTGGCGGTATAGGGGCTCACATTAGGGGGTAGTTAATGTAGGTGGCGTCGGGGTCGGGGAGCGGCGGTTTAGGGGTTAATAACTTTATTAGGTGGCGGCGGGGTCTGGGAGCTGCGGTTTAGGGGTTAATGCATTTATTATTAGGAGAGTGAGGGGGGATAGAGGGTTAGACATGTCGGGCTATGTTTGGGAGGCGTGTTAGACAGTACGGGTGATTTCATAACTTAATCAGGTTTTGTAGGCGCCGGCAGTTTCTAAAGTGCCGTAAGTCACTGGCGACTCCAGAAATGTGTACTTACGCAGATTTCTGGACATCGCTGGTTTATCCGACTTACGGCACTTTAGCATCTGACGGTGCCATATATGGGATAGCTCGAGTTGCGAGCTGAAACTACGGGCGGCGGGGGTTCCCTCGCTTGTGCCGCAAATTACGATCTTTATCGGATCGCGCCCCTGGACTTTATAGAATTGTCACTATTTAATGTAACGTTTCGGGTTTTACCCCTTTCGTCAGACACCTTAAAACAAGTAATAAACATGTACTCACCCCACTGTGCCTTAAGACCCCTGTGCAAATGACCGCAAAGCCGTGACTCTAATCTGTCACTCCCCAAATGGTGACGTCATTGGGTAGCAACCCAACAGCCGGCCTCAATAAACTGTACATCTAAACAATAAAAACAAAAATGAACAAGGAAACTAAACAAATCTTGAAATAACATCATAGTAATGTCCACATTCCCCAAAATGTTATACTTGCAACTCTATATACAATAGTGTGTCGTGACACTCAATCTGCAATCTGGTACTCATAGTAACCAGCATAAACACTCAATGTCACAGACTCCATAACGTACCCTGTACGTCGCTGCAGTCCTGGGCTCTCACTTAAAATAGCGAGATTGCGCTATTTCTGCATGCCCCATGAGTGGGGCACTGCAAAAAAAGATTTGCAGAGTTGTCGATGCAGAGAGGGCCACTCTGTGACATTGTGCATTTGCAACATACTGCACATGCCCTCAGTTATTTATCTCTTGTGTGTGTCTTTGTGAGAGTATGACTGTGTGTAAGGGTCTTTGTGTTTTGTTAGTATCTTTCTGTGAGTGAGAGTGAATGTGTGTGCGAGAGCGTTGGTTTATTTGGGTGTGAGTGTGTTTGTTAGTGTGTTAGAGTGTGAGCATGTGCAAGAGAGTGTGTGTATGAGATAGAAAGTGTGTGAATATCTATGCACAAGTTTGTGGTTGTGCTATTAAACATAGAAATATTTTTCTGATTTCCTGTGCACGGTGCAAGTGTGTTCGGGTTTGGCCTGAACTAAAGGTTGCAACCCTAATGTCAAGGGATATTCAGGGATTCCTGACAGATATCAGTGTTACTTACAACGTAACTGTCGCTAATTTAGAAAAAAAATGGTTTGGAAATAGCAAAGTGCTACTTGTACTTATTGCCCTATATCTTGCAAAAAAAGCAAAGAACATGTAAACATTGGGTATTTCTAAACTCAGGACAACATTTAGAAACTACTTATTTTGGTTGTTTTTTGGTGGTTGTAGATGTATAACAGATTTTGGGGCTCAAATTTAGAAAAGGTGTGTTTTTTTCAATTTTTTCATCATATTTTATAATTCTTTTAATAGTAAATTATAAGATATGATGAAAATAATGGTATCTTTAGAAAGTCAATTTAATGGCGAGAAACACGGTACGTATATAATATGTGTGGGTACAGTAAATGAGTAAGAGGAAAATTACAGCTAAAAACAAACACCGCAAAAATGTAAAAATAGCCCTGGTCCCCAAACGGTCAGAAAATGGAAAAGTGCTGTGGTCCTTAAGTGGTTAAGGAAGCCTAGAAGATTTATTAGGCCTTAAAGGAACATGAAACCCAAAATGTTTCTTTCATGAATCAGAGAATACATTTCCCCAATTACTTCTAGTATTAATTTTGCTTCATTGCCTTAATATCCTTTGCTGAAGGAGCATCAATACACAAGTGGGAGCTAGCTGAACACATCGATAAGCCAATCATAAGAGGCATTTCTGTGTAGCCACCAATCAGCAGATAGCACCCAGCTTCTGAGCCTACCTATGTATTCTTTTCAACAAAGGATACCAAGAAAACTAAGTAAATTGCACAATAGAAGTACATACCTCCCAACATTTCAAAATTCAAAAGAGGGACAACCCCCCCCCCCCCCCCTGCGGCAAAAAATAAAAAATGTGGTGAGAAGGGATGGGGCTTAAAAAAAATCATAAGACCAAAGTAATATAAATAAAATTCAAAATAAAGTCATAGTCTTAGGCAGCATATCAAACACAAGCTCAAATCACTGGTATAGCTCTGAATTTAATTAGTCTTTGCAGAGACAGTGCTAAATATTTTTATCTTAATTGGACATTTATTAATAGATTCTTTAAAACGGCTCTCTGCATTCCCCATTAATATTCTAGATTCTGGCCTTTATAGTCATCAAAAATGCACAGTAACACACTACATATACTTATACATGCAGATATACACACACACACACTACATAGCATACATTTACACATGTAGATACACACACACTACATAGCATACACTTATACATGCAGATACACACACACTTATACATACAGATACACACACTACATAGCATACACTTATACATGCAGATACACACATACACACACTACATAGCATAAACTTATACATGCAGATACACACACACACACACTACATAGCATACACTTACACATGCAGATACACACACACTACATAGCATACACTTACACATGCAGATACACACACACTACATAGCATACACTTATACATGCAGATACACACACACACACACACACTACATAGCATACACTTATACATGCAGATACACACACACACTTATACATACAGATACACACACTACATAGCATACACTTACACATGCAGATACACACATACACACACTACATAGCATACACTTATACATGCAGATACACACACACACACACACACTACATAGCATACACTTACACATGCAGATACACACTACATAGCATACACTTACACATGCAGATACACACATACACACACTACATAGCATACACTTATACATGCAGATACACACACACACACACACTACATAGCATACACTTATACATGCAGATACACACACACTTATACATACAGATACACACACTACATAGCATACACTTATACATGCAGATACACACATACACACACTACATAGCATACACTTATACATGCAGATACACACACACACACTACATAGCATACACTTACACATGCAGATACACACTACATAGCATACACTTACACATGCAGATACACATACACTACATATCATACACTTATACATACAGATACACATTACATAGCATACACTTACACATGCAGAAACACACACACTCTACATAGCATACACTTATACATGTAGATACACAGACACTACATAGTATACACTTATACATGTAGATACACACATACTACATAGCATACACTTATACATGCAGATAAACACACACACTTATACATACAGATACACACACACTACATAGCTTACATTTATACATGCAGATACACACACACTACATAGCATACACTTATACATGCAGATACACACACACACACAACATAGCATACACTTATACATGTAGATACACAGACACTACTAGCTTACATTTATACATGCAGATACACAAAAACTACATAGCATACACTTATACATACAGATACACACACACACACACACACTACATAGCACACTACATAGCATACACTTATACATACAGATACACACACACACACACACACTACATAGCATACGCTTATACATGTAGATACACAAACACTACATAGCATACACTTATACATGCAGATACACAGACACTACATAGCATACACTTACACATGCAGATACACACACTATATAGCATACACTTATACATGCAGATACACACACACTTATACATGCAGATACACACACACACTACATAGCATACACTTATACATGCAGATACACACACACACACTTATAAATACAGATATACACATACTACATCATATATGGGTATCTGTAATTCATTGTATGAGGTCCTGGGGTTGGCAAGCATATTAGCTGACACTCTGAGGCTGTCAATGTTTGTTACCCTGGTGTTAGCACTGCTCATTTTTTAAAACTGAAGGCATGCTAGTATTATCACCAGGGGTTAGACGTCATCACTACCAGAGGTAGGTTAGAGTGGTCACCATTACCTGAGGTCAGAGGGTATACAGCCTTCTTACTCCTGCTTAACCCACACACCATTCCTTTTCCACTTGGAATCTAACAGGTATCTAACCCTGGGAGAGAAAATGCAGCTGCTTTTGAGTATGGGCCCAATAGAATAAAAAAAATATATATATATATTATTATTTTTTTTAAATACATGGGGCAATGCGGGACAGATGGCTAGCAACCCGGGACAGCAGGACAGACCCCTAAAATTGGGACTTTCCCGCAAAAATTGGGACAGTTGTGGGGTATGGAAGCAAATTGGAAAGTAGTTTAAAATTGTATGTTCTATCTCTCCTCAGTTCACCATGAAAAGAACATATGAGAGCGGTTGGCAAAATAGAGTAAAAACAAGTCCTTTATTCACAAATAGTTTCAAACAGATGGTCCAAAAAAGTGAAAAAGTCGCACACAAGCACCTAGGGATAGGCAAGCTTACGCGTTTCGGCTGTTAAGCCGTAATCATAGCATAGGAAAGCCCATTCCAGGTGTAGCTTATATACACTCAAATGACATCATTGGTTCAAAGGTTAAAAACAACTCCCCCAGGTGTGTTAACATTGCGTGTGCCAGAAACAGACATTTTATATACTAATCAGTACAAAACACTCCCAGTAAATGATTTGTAGGAAAGCTTAAATGCTGGAATTAACAATATAATAATACAAATGGTTAAGGTCCGCTGTATATGGTCTCATATATACATAAATAAAATGATATAATAAAGTTGATGCTGATACCATAAGGAAGGGGAACTTGTTAATGGATAACAAGGAGTTTATGGCATAAAAGTGTCATATTTAAAATGTAGAATATGAGATGTAATACCTATATTATTCACCACATAAGTGTTTGTAGCACACAGAGTATATGTATAAGCTATAGTAGCTGTACACAGAAGTATATGTGTGTTTAACTTTAGGTTTCGTCTACAATCAACACAATATGAATAGAGCACACCAACAAAAACACAAATACATAAAGTGCAAACAGCAAGTACATATGTAGTGTTTATACTATCAAAGAAATTGAGATATTTAATGACTTACTAATTATAAACCTATCCTAGAGGTCACTTTAGATGCCTTGTCTGATTGCTGCCTCAGTAAGATAAGCATAAACCCCTATAGTACCATAAGGGACATACAACTCAACTCATAAATAAAAATAGTAAAAATAGTAGTTATAGTAATAGTAGTTGTTACGGTTGCCTCCAGGCTGGCTGGAAGTTGGACCGTAGAAAAGGATGCTCCTAGCGCTCACCAAAGGAGCAGCAGCACCGTGGACACTATAAATACTGCGTAGCCACCATCAGTAATGCAGACTCTATGAACCACCGCTGCTGGGCTGGTATCTCGCCGTCTGCTCTGCGCCCTGGACCTACGACCAGGCTCCAATAGGTGAACCTCTTCCTTCTATAGCAATCCCTGTAGTGATTATAGCTGAAGCTGTCCCCTACAAACATGAGTCAAAGCTGCAAGTTAGAGGGTCAGAAATAGGTCTGATGTGCTGGAGCACACAGCCTCCTTTTTATTGAGGTTACATGCAAACAGGACACTCTCAGGGGGAGGCATAAAATCCCCCATCACACATTTGATATTAGATAGAGACACTCCCTTTGACAGGCCACAACAGCAGATAACATTACACACAAGAAAACAATGCAGTCCACCTTATCAATACTAGTCTGATTAGACAATGGGAAAGTCACTAAACCTAATTAGAGCTGATCCCAGCAAACTTGTATTTAGAATTGAACAAAATTAACTCTTAATGGCACACAATGAAACTGAACCAAGTGGGAGAAAGCCAGGGACAAGTCATTTCACAGGTCTGGGGACATAGTCTTAAAGGGGGCATTGTTCACCAAAGTCACAATATGTCCCCAGACGGTTCTTAAAGGGCCACACACACCCAACAAAAGTCAATATGTCCTCAGGGGCACAATCTTCCAGGGGCCATAGTCATGTGGAAGGAGGCTGGCAAATAGGCTTCTCCAAAATCCAGGGAAGCAGGGCAATTTTCCATTTAAAGGGCCAGTTACAAACAACAGTTTGTAACAGTAGTAATAAGGGATGCAGGAGATGCTGCGGAGACCCACTGGTGGGGATATTGGAGAATAATAAAGTTATTATAGATGAAAAATCAAATATCAAATTATCACTCCCAGTAATTAATAAGATCAAACTAGGAGTTAAGTCCATAAGGGATTTTGGTCTCCAACTTGAATATCCACAGCATCTCCCGCTTCCCCAGAATAGTATCTCTGTCACCTCCTCTTTTGGGATAAGGGACCATATCAATAGGTTGCCAAGAGAAACATGATAGTTCTTTTGTATGGACCAGTGAGAAATGATTTACCAGAGGGGTAGATGCCTTCCCCACCCGTATGGTAGAGAGATGTTCTCTCACCCTGGATCTGACATCCCTCGTCGTAAGTCCGACATATTGTTTTCCACATACTGTGCATGTTATACAATATATAACATATGTGGAGGTACAATTGAGACAAAAAATGATTTTGTATGTCTTTCCCATTTATGAGGATCTGAAGGTATCAGATACTATCAGGTACTCGCATGCTCCATATCTGGAGCTGCCACACCTGTATGACCCCTTATGAGTGAGCCAAGAACTAACCTGTGGCAGTGGCTTTTTGAGGACCGTGGGTGACAAAATATTTTTAATCTTTCGTCTGCAACAAGCATCTTAAAATGATGTTTTACTATCCTGCATACATCGTCGTATTGGGAACTAAAATCAATCACAAAAGTGACACCTTTATGTGTCTCCCCAACCTTCTGTTTGTCTTTCATCAGGTCAGATCTATGCAGTTTGGAAACCTCATTAAAGGCCCTTCTAACAGTTTTTCGTGGGTAGCCCCCTTTGTAGCAGGCGTCTGTTGACTTTCTTCATCTGGGTCTGGCAGTCTACTACATCTGTGCAGTTACGTTTAGCCCTAATCAGTTGTCCCTTAGCGATCGCATAGGGTACATGTTTAGGATGGCAACTCCTAGCATGTAGCAAGGAGTTGCCAGATATAGGTTTTCTATAGAGGCTGGTGGTGATTCTATCATCATTACTTCCGCTGAGCGTTATATCAAGAAAATTTATCTTGATTTTATGTGTCTCATACGTAAATTTCAGACCGACATCATTTTGGTTAATATATTGTGTAAACAAGGCCACATCTGTTTCATTTCCTCCCCAGACCATGATCACATCGTCAATGAATCGACAAAAAAAGGCAATCTGAGCCCTGTATGGGTTTCCATCTCCAAAGATGTGGGACAGCTCCCACCAACCCATAAATAGGTTGGCATAGGAGGGGGCAAACTTCGCCCCCATAACTGTCCCACATCTCTGGAGATAGAAAGTACCCTCAAATTCAAAAAAATTAAGTGTCAAAAGAAAAAGGGCCACTCTTAGGACATACCTTTGAAAATCCACAGAAAAGTCTGACCATTCTTGGAGAAAAAATGAAATCGCGTCCATTCCCTTGTCATGGGGAATGGACGAGTATAAGGCTGTAACGTCAACAGTCACCCAGCTGTGGAGTCCACTTTTCCAATCAAAATTGTCCACTAGACTCACCAGATGTTTAGTATCTCTTAGAAAGCTGGGTAATGCTACAACAAATGGGTGCAATATCATGTCAAGCCACTGGGAGAGGTGCTCAAAAAGAGACCCAATCCCACTGACTATGGGGCGACCCATTACGTCCTGAAGGGACTTGTGCACCTTCGGCAGATGATGGAAGACAGGGGTAACTGGACACTCCACATAGATGTAAGTAGCTGTGTCAGAATCTAAAAAGCCCTGTTCCATTCCATCATCCAGAAGGTGCTTCAAATCCCTTTGAAATCTTCTGGTAGGATTACTTGATAGGACTGTATAAGACTTCTGTTTAAGACCACTACAGAACCCCCCTTGTCCGCATTGCGCACAACAATATCAGGGTTGTTAGTAAGTTGTTCAAGAGCTACTTTTTCAGTCCTGCTCAAGTTTTGTGGTGTGTTCCCAGTAGACATGGCTAAGGCTTTTCGGTCTTTCTCAATTCTTCCTTAAAAACCTTCAATGAAACTTCCCCTGCTGTGTATGGGGTAAAACCTAGAAGGACTCTTAAGGCTTCTAATACGTGTAGTTTTATCTACATCACTCATGCTATTGCCTTCTTTCATTAGATGACTAAGTGATATCAGGTCACATGTTTCTGGAAGGAAAGATTAGTGTTAAAATTGTTGTTAACCCATTCTTTGGGGGGCTGACTGCTCTGATGTCACATTGCTCGCGCCTGAAAAGTGGCCTTTTAAAGGGATATTCCGAATTAATCTGTTCACATCAATGATGGTTTTAAATAAATTAAAGTTAGTTGAAGGGACAAATCCCAGGCCAAGTCCAAGCACTCGCAATTGAGCATCAGAGAGGTCAAGACTAGAGAGGTTAATCACACAGTTTATTTGTACTTTGTTTGTCTGTTCTCCCTCAATTTGTAGCCCCTGTCTGGTTTGCTCTGGGGCAAGAAAAAAACCTGTTCAAGTTGGGAATTATCACCCTAAGAGCGGGGTGCCAATTGCACTGTCCTCAGAACGGGTACAAATTACACTGTTCTCATGGGGGGTGGCCGGATGGTGTATTGTTTCAGGCAGACTAGTGGCACAATATTTGCTGGTAGTGTTTTTGTAGGTTACATTAGAGTATGTGTTTTTGGGTCTAACTACAATCTCTTGGTTAATTCCACTCTGTATTTGGAGATCAGACTGGCCTGCTGGAGCATTCTTAACCCCTTAACGACCGAGGACGTGCAGGGTACGTCCTCAAAAAAAAAGGCAGTTAACGCCTGAGGACGTACCCTGCACGTCCTCGGTGTGGAAAGCAGCTGGAAGCGATCCTGCTCGCTTCCAGCTGCTTTCCGGTTATTGCAGTGATGCCTCGATATGGAGGCATCCTGCAATAACGCTAGATGGCCATCCGATGCAGAGAGAGCCACTCCGTGGCCCTCTCTGCACCGGACATCGATGGCCGGTATCGTTGGTGGGTGGGAGCCGACTTGGGAGGCGGGGTGGGCGGCCCATCGATGGGCCGGGTAATGTAGAGGGGGGCGGGATCGGGGGGCAGGGCCGATGGGGGCGCGCACGGGCGCGCCGCAGCGGTGCACGGGGGGGCGGCGGTTCGGGCGCGTGCACGGGGCGGGAGCGGGTGGGGAACGCTACACTACAGAAAATCAAAGTGTGAAAAGTTTGAGAAAAGGGTATGTTAATTTAAAAAAATATATAAATCGAATGTTTCTTGGAGGGGGGTGGGGGGTTGGTCTTTGGTGGGGCAGGGAGCTACACTACAGAAAAGGGGAAAAATTAAAAAATATAAGCAATTTATTTTAAACTGGGTACTGGCAGACAGCTGCCAGTACCCAAGATGGCGGCCATTAAGACAGGGGGAGAGTTAGAGAGCTGTTTCGGTGGGGGATCAGTCAGGTTGGGGGCTAAAGGGGGGGTCCTACAGAGCAGCATATGTAAATATGCCTTTTCTTTAAAAAAAAAAAAGCCCAAATATAGCTTTTATTTTAGTACTGGCAGAGTTTCTGCCAGTACTTAAGATGGCGGGGACAATTGTGGGGTGGGGGAGGGAAGAGAGCTGTTTGGGAGGGATCAGGGGGTCTGATGTTTCAGGTGGGAGGCTAAGCTCTACACTAAAGCTAAAATTAACCCTGCAAGCTCCCTACAAGCTACTTAATTAACCCCTTCACTGCTAGCCATAATACGTGTGATGCACATTTAGCGGCCTAAGTACCAAAAAGCAACGCCAAAGCTATATGTGTCTGCTATTTCTGAACAAAGGGGATCACAGAGAAAAATTTACAACCATTTATGCCATAATTGCACAAGCTGTTTGTAAATAATTTCAGTGAGAAACAAAAAGTTTGTGAAAAAGGGAACTTTTTTTTTTATTGATCGCATTTGGCCGGTGAAGAATGGTGGCATGTAATATACCAAAATGGGCCTAGATCAATACTTTGGGTTTGGAGTGAAGTCTAGAGCCAAGAAGTGGGATCAAGACTGAAAAGAGAGCACTTTCTGGAGCACTTCCGTCCCTGATTATTATGAATAATAAACTCACTTTATGGACCAGAAACTTTGTATTCGAGTGAATTCAATTAAAACATAACTTTTATTAAATGTTAATAAAATTAATGTGTGTGTGTGTGTACTTTAAAAACACATAGGAACTACGTCACAAATATTGATTAGTAGTCAGTTCCGTAACCTAATTGCACAGATATTGTGGGTACCTTAAACAACGGGTGCACCCTCAATATTGAGGAGTTCTAGGTATTTTATCTAGTGCAACAGTAGTAGTACCAAAGTGATTAAGTAAATATAGCGATTTTATAGACAGTATTAGTATTGTCTATAGTTAGTGTAGTTAGACTGTTGTAGGATTATAGTGATAGGTGCTATACACAATATTGGGTAAATTAATATCCTAACATCTAATATCCCATATGGTGTCCTGTACTAGGGGTGGACAGAAATGTATCTACTGATTGTGTATTATACACTGAATGACAATGTAATGGAGATGATCCGTCTATATGGTGTCTTATTAGGACTTAGAATACTAGTGGTACCTTGGATTACATAATAATTTTGCTTACAATAAAAAGGAAATGAGGCTCCTCTTAAAGTATTAATTACCTTATGTAGTAATTAATTAATGTATTGAGACGTGGAATTGTGAACCCATTGCAGATACCTTGGATTTTTGGTGCACTTATTGTATAATATATTTGTGACGTAGTTCATATGTGTTTTTAAGTACACACACACACACATTAATTTTATTAACATTTAATAAAAGTTATGTTTTAATTGGAATTCACTCGAATACAAAGTTTCTGGTCCATAAAGTGAGTTTATTATTCATAATAATCAGGGACGGAAGTGCTCCAGAAAGTGCACTCTTTTCAGTCTTGATCCCACTTCTTGGGCTCTAGACTTCACTCCAAAGTTGCTCCTGTGCACAAGCACTCCTGCTCAAACTTAAGATATATACACACACGCATATATATACATGTATATTATACATGTGTATTATAGGTGTATAATATACATATAAATTTATATTGATACAATCAACTAATTAAATTGAGCAACCCTGTAACAATAATAGTGTAGTGCTAGTGCCACCCTTTCTTCTTATAGCAATACTTTGGGTTGTCTGCTACACCAGACTAAAGCTAAAATTAACCCTACAAGCTCCCTACAAGCTCCCTAATTAACCCCTGCACTGCTGGGCATAATACACGTGTGGTGCGCAGCGGCATTTAGCGGCCTTCTAATTACCAAAAAGCAATGCCAAAGCCATATATGTCTGCTATTTTTGAACAAAGGGGATCCCAGAGAAAATTTTACAACCATTTATCATAATTGCACAAGCTGTTTGTAAATAATTTCAGTGAGAAACCGAAAGTTTGTGAAAAAAGTGAACGATTTTTTGTATTTGATCGCATTTGGCGGTGAAATGGGTGGCATGAAATATACCAAAATTGGCCTAGATTCAATACTTTGGATGTCCTTCTAAAAAAAAAAATATATACATGTCAAAGGGATATTCAGGATTCCTGAAAGATACTCACTGTCCCAATGTAACTAGCGCTAATCTTGAATAAAATGGTTTGGAAATAGCAAAGTGCTACTTGTATTTATGGCCCTAAAACTTGTAAAAAAAGCAAAGAACATGTAAATATTGGGTATTTCTAAACTCAGGACAAAATTTAGAAAATATTAAGCATGGGTGTTTTTTGGTGGTTGTAGATGTGTAACAGATTTTGGGGGGTCAAAGTTAGAAAAAGTGTGTTTTTTCCACTTTTTTCTCATATTTTATAATTTTTTTTTATAATAAATTATAAGATATGATGAAAATAATGGTATCTTTGGAAAGTCCATTTAATGGCGAGAAAAACGATATATAATATGTGTGGGTACAGTAATTGAGCAAGAGGAAAATTACAGCTAAACACAAACACCCGCAAAAATGTAAAAATAGCCTTGGTCCCAAACGGACAGAAATGGAAAAGTGCTCTGGTCACTAAGGGGTTAAAGGGACAGTAAAGACAAAACTAAACTTTCATGATTCAGATAAGGGCATGCAATTTTAAACAACTTTCCAATTTTACTTTTATCATCAAATTTTGTTTTGTTCCCTTTGGTGGTATTTTTGAAAAGCTAAACCTAGCTAGGCTCAAACTGATTTCTAAACATTTGAAAACCGCCTCCTAGCTCAGAGCATTTTGAAAGTTTTTCACAGTTAGACTGTGCTAGTTCACATGTGTCATATAGATAACATTGGCTCACTCCCGTGAAGTTATTTAGGAGTCTTCACTGATTGACTACACTGCATGTCTGTCAAAGTCACTTAGATAAGGAGGCTGTCTGCAAAGGCTTAGATACAAGGTAATCACAGAGGTTAAAACGTATATTAGGATACTGTGTTGGTTATGCAAAAACAGGGAATGGGTAATAAGGGATTATCTATCTTTTTAAATAGAAAAAAAATTGGTGTAGACTGTCCCTTTAAGTATGCCCCTTACTCCAGTCGTGGATGCCGCTTCATCTCCACTGGTGCTTGATCCATCATCCCCTGACTCAGCTTCTGTATCTGAGAACCTGACCTGGGACTGCCCTGCCCCCTCCTCTCGTTTATCTGTGACCTCTATCCTCCCCTATTCCTATTCTGTTGTCATCTGGTTAGGGAACGCCAACTCCGGTTCCATAATATATACTGTGTTTGTGTTGTAATCATTTTGATCACGTATATGCTTAATATCAATTACCTGTTTCTTAATTTCAGTCATCACATTCATTAATACTAGATCAAATTTACCATAATCTACATCATTTTGTCTAGAATTTAACTCCAATTGTAACAGACAAATCTCTTCTCTAACTAAGGCGAGAAGTCTGGTCTTAAAGTCACAGAGTAATGACATCAGTCTTAACGAACAATCTGATAAGATATCATTCCAGGCCTCCATTAAATCCTTGTCATCAGTGTCAAAGGTGGGGAACTTGTTAATCCTCAGGCCTCTAGGTATAATCCTTAACTCGATAAACTTGTTCATAGACCAAATGTCCCATTGTAGTTTATCTCCTTGACCTTTAAGTATCTCAATATCATCAAACAATTCACTAAGAGTAAAGAATGATTTGTCAGTTGAAAATATCCTTGATAAATCAGGACCAGGGTCTGTTTCAGTCTCTGAGGGCAGTAATGAATAATACTGCTGCACTAATTGACCATCTTGGTTACCCTGCAAGTGAAATCTCACCCCCTGGTGTAGCCTGTAACACCTAGTATACAATAAACAAAAAAGCACAATGTGGGAGAGAGTTCACTTATATATAAGAGTCCCCAGCTCCAATGGGATGGTATCAAGTCAATAAAGAAATCCACCGGAGAGAGGGTTAAACCTCATAGATAGTTCCACTCTAATGCGGTTCACACAAGTATAAACAATTGTAAGTGGGTTGTCTCACCACCAAATAGAGAGTCCACAATAACTTACAGATGTTAACAGGATAGAAGTTGGATTCCGCTGTTGTACGTCTGTCCCAGGTGTACCTCTCCGCAGAACCAGGCTGCGATAGTGGAGCAATAATTGTACCTTGTTGCTTTCCAAGCCTCCCAGACGTGGAGGGGCGTGTCATACAACGCTGACGGACTATGCGTCACTGATCTGCCTTCGCTTGATGCCTGCAACCTTCGGATCCAATCCGTGTGACACAGGAGGCGTGTGCCTTCACGCTAACTGTGCATTCACCAAGGAAAGGTACTCCATACAACGATATAGGCTTAGAATAGCTGACCAGTCAATAAGCATAGGACAACATGAGAGTGTCCCTCAACCCGGGAGCTTAGACCAATAGAGGCCTCTTACTGAGGCAGCCATCGGACAAGGCATCTGAGGTGACCTCTAGGATAGGTTTATAATTAGTAAGTCATTAAATACCTCGATTTCTTTGATAGTATTAGACACTACATATGTACTAGCTGTTTGCACTTATGTATTTGTGTTTTTGTTGGTGTGCTCAATTCATATTGTGTTGATTGTAGACGAAACCTAACAGTTAAACCCCACATATACTTCTGTGTAACGCTACTATAGCTTATACATATACTCTGTGTGCTACAAACACTTATGTGTGTGAATAATATAGGTATTACATCTCATATTCTACATTTTTAAATATGACACTTTTATGCATAAACTCCTTGTTATCCACTTAACGAATTCCCCTTCCTTATGGTATCAGCATCAACTTATCTATATCATTTTATTTATCTATATATGAGACCATATACAGCGGACCTTAACCATTTGTATTATTATATTGTTAATTCCAGCATTTAAGCTTTCCTACAAATCAGTTACTGGGAGTGTTTTGTACTGATTAGTATATAAAATGTCTGTTTCTGGCACACGCAATAGTTAACACACCTGGGGGAGTTGTTTTTTAACCTTTGAACCAATGATGTCATTTGAGTGTATATAAGCTACACCTGGAATGGGCTTTCCTATGCTATGATTACGGCTTAACAGCCGAAAGTGTAAGCTTGCCTATCCCTAGGTGCTTGTGTGCGACTTTTTTCACTTTTTTGGACCATTGTTTTAAACTATTTGTGAATAAGGACCTTATTTCTTACTCTATTTTGCTGACCGCTCTCATATGTTCTTTTTTTATGGTGAAGTGATTACAGCCTGCCTGAGCGGTTATGGCACCCCTGCTCGAGTCCTCTATTGGTCTAAGCTCCCGGGGTTGAGGGACCACTCTCATTTGTACCTATGCTATTGACTGTCAGCCTATTCTAAGCCTATATCGTTTGTACCTTTATTGGTGGATGCACAGTTAGCGTGAAGGCGACACGCCCTCCCTGGTCACACGGATTGGATTCGAAGGTTATGCAGCATCAAGCGAAGCAGATCAGTGACGCATAGTCCGTCAGCGTGTATATGACACGCCCCCACGTCTGGTGGCTTGGAAAGCAACAAGTACAATATTGCTCCCACTATCGCAGCCTGGTTCTGCCGGAGAGGTACACCTGGGACAGACGTACGACAGCGGAATCCACTTCTATCCTGTTAACATCTGTAAGTTATTGCGGACTCTCTATTTGGTGGTGAGACACCCACTTACAATTGTTTATACTTGCGTGAACTGCATTAGAGTGGAACTATCTATGAGTGTTAACCCTCTCTCGGTGGATTTCTTTATTGACTCTGATACCATCCCATGGAGCTGGGGACCTCTTGTATATTAAGTGAACTCTCTCCCCACATTGTGCTTTTTGGCTTTATTCTATCCCTCCTCAGGCCTCCCTAACAGGCCACATTTTTTTTTTATTTTTTTTTTTATTTTAAAGTTTTTATTGAGGTTTCAAAAACATTACACTGAAATAATAATGCAGGGTCATGATACATAACTGACCATGTCACACAAATCTTACATATCGCTTGTTGACAAACTGATGATAAAAAAAGGCATAATAGAGGCCATGAACATCTGTGTAACATACAAAAAGCTAGAATGAAGCAGATCTCTAGTGTACCAATAAAGACAGTATTTGAAAAAAAGAATATCTGAGACAAATACATCTGAATGAGATAAATTTTAGTGACCCAGGAAAATTCAAACCTCAAATTAAATATATTTGGTTCTTACACACCTTTGGCACACTAAGTCACTCTTGGACTTCAACTTATTATATGATAAATAACGGAGGTGTGTGAAAATATAGGGCCACTTTTGGGCCCCTCTAGGAAGGACTATGTGAATTTATAGTATTAATGATAAAAACGAAGGAAACTACGAAAATATAGAGGTTTGAAACAACTAAATAGGCAAATTTACCATCCCACTTCAAGCCTAGCATACCTAAATAAAAGCCCCATAGGTTATTGGACAGTGTTTTTCCATTAAGAGGTTAAAAATTGCCACACCTAATTAAAAATTAAGATTTTTGGGCAGCTGAAAATTGGGTTGTACTACTGGGGGAGATTTGAAGGACTAAGGCGGCCCCTGTGGGAAAATAAAAGTACAGCAGATACATGTTATTTGACCTTTGTGGTGTACCTAAGATTACTCAGCAACTCTAACAATTAGTGTAATGATTACTGCAGTTTAATAACTGTTCAATATTACTAGAAAAATACAGTCCTATTTAATCATTACTTGAAACCATGAGTATACCACAATTATGCGCAGTTATCAGGGTTAATAAAAGGAACACAATTCTGAGGTGGTACTATGTTAATAGTTGTCCCCTACCAGAATCTGAGTATTAAGGGCAGAATGGGTTCCTCCTTTCAAGAGTAATGGTTATTGATGGACAATCCAGAATAGGGATCCAGCAGATAAGTGGGGAGCTGGGGGGATATGGCAAAACAGGGCACTCTTTGTTTGATCTAAGAGAGATCAACCCTATTATCTGATCTACCTAGGCATAGGAAACCAGCATGGGCCGTGGAACATTCTGTACTGTAGTACCATCTAGAGGTAGAAACCTGACTCTGCACTAGGTCTCTGTCTAAGCTACTTGTTATCGTCCATTTTAACTACTACAAAACAGACGTTATATTTACAATGCTTGCTACTAAACTAAGGGAAGTTTAAACTTTACATGAAGATACAACCCCACACTGAGATACATGCTAGCAGAATTATTGGTCTATTCTAGACAACATAATGAACCTCATTCACATTAGCAGACATTAAGAATCGGTACTTACATATATACCAGTGAAAGGGCCTTAAACAGACATAGTAATTCACAAGGCATCGGTGAACAGATGTTATGACCAGTGTGTACTGTACAAGCATATCATAAAACAAACCTGATGTGGTATAAAATTATGTGCGCAAAACCAATGAGTTTGTGCTAGGAGTCACTAACATATATACAGTGATACTTCCCAAAGGGGAGCTAAACCAGACAAATTAATTTAGTGCAAGCTAAAATAAATGGGGAAAATTAAGGAAAAAGTAGCAGTCCTCTTAGCCATGGTAGCTTAAACTCCGCTGTGAACTTAAAGCTGCAGTCCACATAGCCCTCAAAGTAGATTCCCTCTGTGGACAGGAGTGCGATTTAAATAAACAGATAGTTGTGACTGCGGGTAATGCTATGGGAGAAATAGAAATAGAACAGGAAGGGTTCAGGAACGCTGTGATTGTCCATTGGCATAATCAGAAATAAAAGCTGATATGGAAGTAGATATTGCCACTATATAAGGCACACAAAGTTTAGTCTCTATGTCGAGCCACAGTCACTCTATACCTGATTTTAGGTAGGCCTTGTAAAAGCTTGTAGAAGCGCTAAGACCAAGCGCCTTCATGGTCTGGTTAACCCACTCCGCATCTCTGAGGCAAGCTTGCATCTACCAAACATGTCTTCAAGGGCCGGTTTGCAAGTTGTTGCCCAGCTGGCCCTTCCACACTGCAGGAGCTCAAAACAAACCCGCAGGTCCGTCTAAAGAGCCGATCCCTCTGCGAGCTACTAGGTATGAAGGGGGTGTAGGTGTCTCAGACTGCGGTGTCTCTTTTAGGATCCGGATTTATCTGGCAAGTGTTCTCTAGCGTGTACCATCTGAGACACTGCAGGAAAGAAACCGGTCTCATCTCACGTGAAGCAAGTCCTGCGGGGTTCTCTCCCCTGGCCCCTATCTCCTCCTCCGCAACAGTGGACAGCGCGGTGATGGTCTGTAGCTCTGCAGGACCACCGGTCCCCCAGTCGTCATGCTTCTGGAACAGCTCGACAGTGTCCCTAAGGTTCAGGGAATGGTGAGTCACCTTTAGGGATATGACACCCCGCACCCACTCGGCAACAGTCCTGCGGTTCTCCTGTGCTCAGCTTGCTTCATGGAGGGGTGTATCTTTAAACACACTCGTGCAGAAATTGCCATCTGGGGAATTGGCTAGAGGGTTGTTTGCGGGTACGCTCAGATTCTGAGTTGCCTTAAACTGGGTTTTGGGTGGTGGGCTTGGCAGGTCGGGGATGAGTCTCCTGAACACTTGAAGCTTTGCCGGGTTGCTCAGGTGACTCGCTTGGACGTCCAATTTGCTGAGTTAGCGCACGGAGGGTACCTCCATTCAGCAGACCAGGTTCGTAGTATCTTTTCATGGTGCTCATGTAATAAACCTGCTACAGCCTCAAGAAGTATGTTGGCCGCAGGACGCCATCTTTAATAGGTGCTTGCGGTGGTTGAAAAGGCTCTCAATTCACCATGAATCAGAAGCGTATGGCATGTACAGTATTAAATAATCATGGATAACGTAGGCTTAAAGTGAAGTAGTTTTTACAGTGACTATGCACTGCGTACCCGGCCTGTAATATTACCGGGGGGGGGGGGGGGGTGTTGAGAGCCTCTCAGTGAAGAGCTTGCCTTAGGCCTCAACGCTCCGGATTGGTGTGCAACTGCGGTGTTCTCACAAAAAGTTCAGCTGTCAAATTATCAGTAGAGTCTGAGTTTTAGAATGATATAGCTAAATGATCATTTTATTCACTGGTAACAGGCAAATTATCAGTGATCCACACGGAGCTCCCAATATTGCTACCATTCAAGGTGCTGCCCAGAGACACGCCCCAACAGGCCACATTTTGAGGATATCTGAACTAGAGCACAGGTGAAACAATCAGCTGATTAGTAAACAGGGTTATTTTAACTGCTCTCATCCAAGGTAATCCTGAAAACCTGGCCTGTTGGGGAGGCTTGAGGACAGATTTGAAAACCAGTGCTCTATCTGAATCATGAAGGAAACATTTTGGGTTTCTTGTCCCTTTAAAGTGAATGTCAATTTTGTGCTGCCTCCTATTGCTTCTTTTACACTTAAGGATTAAAATCGCAATTTTTTTTTTGTGTTTTTTTTGCATTAATTATATATTTTACTAACTAACTTGTTGGCAATTTTGATGTTCCTCCTCCCACCCGGCACTTCTGTCTTATTCGCATTGTGGGTGGGACCGCTCTATACGTATGTGTGATGCGCGAACCCGTGGAGCTATTTTCTTCTGCGCATGCGTTAAAATCAGTCACACTTAGTATGCGCATGTGTTTAAACCCGGCATTCTGGTTTATTGCTCAATTGACAATTGTGTGGCATAGAGAATGCGTGTCCCATGAACATGCATTGCTTCAGAATGGGAAGAACATTTTCTAACGCATGCGCAGAAGAAGCGCATGAAGTATCTAAAAAGGGGTTGAACGCCCCAGGGGGGAAAAGCGGATTCGCAAGACTCTGCTGTTAATCATTGTCATATTGAGGGACAATATGCGGGGGCGGAGGAAAGCACGGAACTAAATCAAACATAAAAAGGTATAATTTACGCTTCATTTATAACATTGGGAAAAAACCATGAATTCAATGTCCCCCTAATCTTGATTTGATTAACAATATTGCGTTAAGCACCTAGAGGTGACTTTACATTCACTTTAATGTCTGAAGAGGAGTCCAGGAGAGAGAAGCCTGGTACTACAGACGTTTGTTTTTGACCCCTCAAAGACTGTCATGTGTTTATTTAAAGGGACCACGAAACCAATATTTTTGTTTCATAATTCAGATAGACCATAACATTTTAAACACCTTTACAATTTACTTTTTATTATCTAATGTGCTTTGTTTTTCTTAGTATGCTTTGTTGAAAAATAATACATATGTAGGCCTTAGGAGCTGGGATCTAGCTGCTTATTGGTAGATGCCCATATATATGCCTCTTGTGATTGGCTTACTATGTGGTTCAGCCTAGCTCCCATTAGTGCATTGCTGCTCCTTCAATAAAGGATACCAAGAGAATGAAGTATATTGATAATAGAGGTAAATTGGAAAGTCGTTTAAAATTGCATGCTGTATCTGAATCATAAAATAAAAATTGTAGGTTTCTTTTCTTTTTAAGGCTGCCTGCCTTGGGTGTGTGTGCTTCTCTATCATTAAGATTTTGTGCGTGTGTGTGGTGTCAGCTATCCCTTTAAAGGATGTGAAGGAGAGTGTGCATGCCTGTCCTTTAAAAGATTGAGAGCACTGTGTGTGCCTGTCCCTTTATGACTTTGTGTGTGCAAGGTTGCATCTGTGCGCATATTGTGATCTGTCCCTTTAAATGCTGTGTACAATGCATACCCCCCCAAATGTCCCGATTTTCGCGGGACAGTCCTGATTTTAGGGGTCTGTACCCCTGTCCCAGGTTGCTAGCCATCTGTCCTGATTTGCCCCAGGCATTTAAAAAAAAAAATAATTTTTTTTTTAAATTCTATTGGGCCCCTTACTAGGGTTGCCCACCTTTTTGCCCAGGAAATTCCTGGACACTTTTTAAGTGGGCGTGGAGGGGGGTGTGTTTCAGGGCGTGGCTTGGGGCGTGGCCGGGCGTGGCTTCTCGCCGGCATCAAATTTATTATGAAATCAATTTTTATTATATATATATTATATATATATATATATATATATATATAAATATATATATACTATATAAAAAGTATATATATATAATAAATATATATAAATAATATATATAATAATATATATTTATATATATATATATTAATATATACTGTATATATAATATATATATATATTATAATATATATTATAATATATTTATTATAATATATATATATATTATAATATATATATATTATAATATATATATATTATAATATATATATATATTTTAATATATATATATATTATAATATATATATATATATATATTATAATATATTTATATATATTATAATTATATATATATATATTATAATATATATATATATTATTATAATATATATATAATATATATATATATTATATATATATTTATATATATATATATACACACACTAAGTTGAAACGCCAATACCAAGTAAAATAGTGCTGTACAGGAGCAGTGTCTTTTTTTTGTAGTCTGCATGTTAGGTTGATAATTATCCTGGGGACCATGATCCTGTGTGTTGTAAGACCAACCGAGGACTCCATTATAGAGTCGTAGCTGCTGACCTCATTACTAAGACCTCTTGTGGGACGTGATTAGCCAGATTAACAAAGATCACAAACTATCAATATTTTTAGAGCAGCTGTTTAGCGCATTACCTTGCCTTCTAGGCTTCATGAATCATGAACCTGTGTGACCGAACTCGGGGTAAACTGGTGAGGTGGGGCCGGGGGACGCGCGCAATATCGATGTCCTGCCTCTCTCTGCTGCCTGCAGGATGTGACGACTCCCCCCGCTCTGACCCTCTTTCCCCCCCTCCCACTGTGTCACACTGATTCATGTCTCCTCCGTCTCTCCTGAAGTCTGCAGACTGCCAGCGGTTAGTAACCCCCGGGCTAAGCGCTCCTCTGGCCATCTAATATTTTGTAAAGTTTGTGCTCAATGCGCCAGGCGGAGCGCTTAGCCCCGGGGCATTTGAGGCTAGTTCCGGACACGGGACACAGAGCCTCAGACCGGGACTGTCCCGGTTGAAACCGGGGCGGGTGGCAACCTAGCCCTTACTCAGAAGCAGCTGGCTTTGCTCGCACAGGGTTAGATACCCGTAGATTCCCTGTGGAATAGGAATGCTGTGTGGGTTAAGCAGGAGTAAGGAGGCTATATACACTCTGACCACGGGTATGTGACCTCTCAAACCTACCTCTGGTAGTGATGATGTCTAAACTGGTGATGAATACTAGCATCGCCTTCAGTTTTATACAATGAGCAGTGCTAATACCCTGGGTAATGAACAGGTGGCAGCCTCAGACTGCCAGCTAATGTGCTTGCCAACCCCCCAGGACCCCATACAATGAATTACAGATACCCATATATGATGTAGTGTGTGTGTCTATCTGTATCCATAACTGTGTGCGTGTATCTGTATGTATAAGTTTATGCTATGTAGTGTGTGTGTATCTGCAAAAGTGTAAGTGTATGCTATGTAGTGTGTGTGTATCTGCAAAGGTGTAAGTGTATGCTATGTAGTGTGTGTGTATCTGCAAAAGTGTAAGTGTATGCTATGTAGTGTGCTACTGTGCATTTTTGCTGACTTTAAAGGCCAGAATCTAGAATATTAATGGGGAATGCAGAGAGCAGTTTTAAAGAATTTATTATTAAATATCCAATTAAGATAAAAATATTTAGCAATGTCTTTGCAAAGGCTAATTAAATACAGAGTTTACATAGCAATACCAGTAGTTTAAGCTTGTGTTTGATTTGCTGCATAAGAGTATTAAAATATATGACTTTATTTAGAATTGTATTTATATTACTTTGGTCTTATGATTTTTTAAGCCCCGCCCACCACATTTCAATTTTTTTTTGACCAGGGGGGGTTCCTCTTTTTGAAATTTGAATGTTGGAGGTATGGGCAATGTGTGTCTTGCCTCAATGCCTTTAGACTGAGTGTGCTACTAGTAATTTGTCTCTTTAAGAATGTGTATGTGGTGTGAGTTAGAATTGTCCCTTAAAAGGCTTGAGTAGGTGATGCTCGTGTGTGCACATGTCCTTTAAGGACTGTCGTGAGTTTACCTTTAAGGCCTGTGGCAGTGATGAACATTATCTTCCAGCAGGGTTTGCCACTATACAGTTGCCTACTGACAGGGTCCATTGTAAACAGTTAAAAATATATACAATCTGCAGAAATGTATATAAATATGTAGGCTGAGGGTTCCCTACAATGTATACTTGCAAGTAGAGCAGAATAGAGAAAGGTCTATAGGAAACAGGGATTATATTTTTACACCCCTAAATATGGCTCTCCTATTTGTTTCCTTCAGGATTGTCTGGTAGCCCTCATTTGAACCCCCACCCCATACCAATTTCTGAAGTAAAATGCCATAAAGCCAAGAAAATAATGCTAAACTAACTTAGATATAATTGAATGTCTTTAAATCTGCTAGAAAAACATACTAAAATGATGTTTCATCAGAAATTTGCGTTGCATCAAGCAGTGTTACATATAAATAAAAGCATGTTTACAAAAACAAAAAAACACAACTTCTGATTGGTTGCTGCATGTCACATGATCACACAGAAGGTTACATTTGAGTCTTACTTCCTGTACAGAGGCAGAAGCTACAGGAAGGCAGAAATTGCGCCAAAAATTGAATGAGGCTATGCAGGTGTGTTTTGCAGTGTAATACTTTGCTACAATGTGGCACTGCAGATTTATGTGTATAAGTATTCATTTCTTGCCTGTTTGTTATGCCTTATAGTTTGTGACCTAGAAAAGTGTTTAGTTTACACTGCAGAAAACATATAAAGGCATTGTCTACAGTAAAATGTGTTAAACTCTATGCATTTGTTCTTACACTCTTGCAAAAGATTTCTTGAAGTTTCTTTTAGTTGTGTTGTGTAGTATTGACTGGATATGCAACTGATATTATAAATAAAAGAAAATAATTTTGATTTTAGTGATTGATTTTTTTAAGTACAATTAGCTAACTGCTTTTGTAGGTGAAACTAATGCATTATACTAAGTTAATGACTGTGTATGGTGTGTGTGATAACATAATTATTCTATTAATACAGCTGTTTGAAAAGGCAGCTTTTTTTAAAGGGACATTCCGGCCAAATGTAAATGCACATAGATAAGTTACTTCTTAGAATAGAAAACATATTTACACTATACACTATTAGCAAACATGCTTCTAGTAAAGGCTCTCTAAGCAAGTGCTGTGTGTAAAATGCTGGTGCACTGTGCATACTTAAATACACCTTTTGAAACAGCTTTAGCTCTTATTAGAACGTTTTTGCTAATACATTTATATTACAAAACTGCTTCTATTCAAAACTGCAATGTATCCACAGGGGAATTCAATTTTGGCTGGAATGTCCCTTTAATCTTCTTCTGTTAAAAAGTGTAAACTTTTTTTTAGTGTAAGAAATTTGTCTATAAAAGTCTCTAGAATTATCCAATAGAAATAACCAAAGTTAAAATGGATGTATTACGCATATATATATGCCTGCTAGTAAATTACACTATCTTAAAGGGATATAAACCCCCAAAAATGTATTTACTGATTCAGCATCTGAGCTCTCCATGTCAAGAAATAGTGCTACCATCTACTGCTCCTGCAAATGGATAACATTCTTGCAAAAACTGCTGCCATATAGTGCTCCAGTAAAGGACTGGCTCCTAAGCATACATCCCTGCTACTTTTTTTAAAAAAGATACCAATAGAAAAAGAAAAATGGATAAAAAGTAAAACTGAAAGTTTTTTTTTAAAAAAATTGCATGCTCTTATCATGGAATACAAATTTGGGGTTTCCAGCACTTTAAATCCATCCAGTAAAGTTCATAACTGTTTTGCACATTTGTTTTACCTTTCTATTTATTTAAAGAGACAGTAAAGTCAAAATTAAACTCTCATGGCTCAGAGCATGCAATGTTAAACAACTTTCCAGTGTACGACTGTTATCAAGTTTGCGTTCTCTTGGTATCTTTTATTGAAGAGTAAAACACTAGGTAGGCTCATAAGAGCTCAGGAGTGTGCACGTGTCTAGTGCTCTATGGCAGCTGTGTTTTGCAACATTGTATAACAAAGCTACAAATAATGTTGCAAAATATTGCTACCATAGAGTACTAAAGATCTGCACACTCCTGAGCCTACCTAGTTTACTCTAAATAAGACACCAAGAGAACAAAAGCAAATTTGACAACAGAAATTAATTGGAAAGTTGTTTAAAAATTGCTAGGCTCTATTTAAATCATGAAAGTTTAATTTTGACTTTTTACCTGCGCTTTTAAAAGGGACAGTAAAATACAAAATAATATTTAATTCTGCACGTGGTGCAGAATTATATAACATCTTAGCGGCAGCGTTTATAAATATATATAAAATATTTTTTTATTTTCAAAGTTGGACTTCGCTCAAGGTTCTACTGAGCAGGTCTTGTTGCTCAAAAGCGCTTCACCGTGCACGCTGTCTAGTCACAGCGTGCCCGATCGTGCCATAGAAGTGAATGTAGCTCGCTACCAGATCAGAGCGGGAGCAAGCTACATTCACTTATTTTTATTAACACAGGGCTAAAGAGTGGTTTTACTGAGGTTCTGCAGTTTAGAACAAAACTGTGCCTGGGTCACATCTACTTTATAGAATGTTTAAAGGGACAGTATATTTAAAATTAAAACTTTCATAAATTGGTGTGTAATTTTAAACAACTTTCAATTTACTTTTATCCGATTTGCTTTGTTCTCTTGCTATTCTTAGAAAGCTAAACCTAGGTACGCTTGTGCTAACTTGTAAGCCCTTAAAGGCCACCTCTTATCTCATTGTATTTTGACAGTTTTGTTTTTTTTCAACAAGATAGCGCTAGTTCATTTGTGCCATATAGATAACATTGTGCTCACTACTGTGGAGTTAATTATGAGTCAGTACTGATTGTCTAAAAATGCAAGTCTGTTAAAAGAACTCAATTAAGGGGACAGTCTGAGGTTTAGTACAAGGTGATCAGAGGTTAATATATATATTAATATAACAGTTGGTTATGCAAAACTGGGGAATGGATAATAAACAATAAACAATCTGTAAGTATGTAGCAGACTGGCTGACAGGGAAACAGAACTTTACACCTACCAAAACTGGAGGAACAGGGGACACACCCTTGGTCACTACAGGCGGTCCCTACACATGTCCCCAGCGCAAGCGGGAAAAGTCCCTCAAGATTACCCGTGATACTTCAAACCCTTAAGAGCATGGTGGAAGTTGTGCAAGACGCTCAAAATTCGACCACCACTTCACAAGATTTCTCCCATTAAAGGGAAACCCAGAGTTCCCTACAGGCATTGACCTCCATTCCAAGACTTGCAAAACCAGTTTCACTTACCAAATTCGCATCACCTTTGCCTATCTGCAGGCTAGGCACTATGCCAAAGAGCTGACTAAAAAAAGAGTGTTTGTAAATCAAAACCTAGGAATAAAAACAAATTGCTCCATACGAACCGAACAGGGGGTGACTTCTATATCTCACATATACAAGCTTCATATGAAAGATACTAATGACTCGACACTAACGCACATTAGTGACACTTGGACAAACGTACTTAACACTGATATAACAGATCTTGCCCAGAAGAGTATATACCTATCGAGAAGGGGCGTCTGTCAGCGGTCAGCTCGTGAGTCTCACATTAGACTACTACTGACGGCTTATATACTCCCTAAAGGACTACAAAAAATGGAGACCAGAAACCGAAGGTGCATGTCACAAATGCAAATTTCCAAACGCAGACCTATTACACTTGATCTGGGCCTGCCCGAAGATAAATAGATTCTGGGGTATGATAGCTCATTGGTTGAACACCACACTACACACAAGCATTGAGATGTCCCCTAAGCTGATAGTGTTTTTGGACTCTTCTGAACTAGTGTCAAAACCTCATGGACGGCTAGTTAGTGACCTCTTACTGCAGGCTAGAAAGCTCATCTTCCACAAGTGGCCTTAGCCCAGAGGCCCCCCACTCTCACACAACTCAAAGCTGTGATACTCAAACAGGTAACCTATGAAATAGCAGACGCCACGTAAGACACACAAGGTAGAACAATTCACTCATGAGAAAATGGGGAACATACATAGAGACGCTAGGACCATCTCTACAGGGACAACTCCTGTACCCTTAAAGGGACATGAAACCCCAAATTTTTCTTTCATGATTTAGAAAGAGCATGCAACTTTCTAATTTACTTCTATTATCTAATTTGTTTTATCCTCTTAATATTCTTTGTTGAAAAGCATAATCTAGATAGGCTCAGTAGCTGCTGATGGTTGCTGCACATAGAAGCTTCATTGATTGGCTCACCCATGTGCATTGCGTTTTTCTTCAACTAAGGCATATCTAAAAAATGAAAGCAAAACTAAATAAAAGAAGTTAATTGGATTGTTTTAAATTTGTATTATCTATCTGAATCATGAAAAGAAACATTTTGGGTTTAGTGTCCCTTTAAGGGAGACAGAATTTTTTGCTGGAAGAACACCTTAGAGGAAAATGGAGCACCCTTTTACCCAGTGGGAAGGGTCACACGGGGAGCCACAAATTAACACATACACTGCTATGATCTGTCCTGTGGTGGTGAGGGCTAGGGGGAGAGAGGTGACGAAAGGTTCTTTGTATGAGAACCTCCTAATATCAGTTTCAGTAGGGAGAGAATTGTTAGTTTTGTTAATTACCATTATGTATTCTGCAAGGACAAGATAGAAGTACACGCTTCCTTAAAGTAATGAGTCTGTTTGGAGGGAGGAGGTTGAAGGGGTGGTGGAGAGGGAGAGAAAAGAAGTGGAAAATGAAGTTGCCGGGATAGATTCATGAGTAGTTATTTGTTTTAATTTCACTGTTATGACCCGTTCAAGACCAGCGGTGAACCATTACTCCTTGGGAGTCCAGAGGCACTGTACAACTTAACTGACTATGTAAAATATATGAATACTCAATATCAATTGTAAAAGCTAACTGATGAGGTGGATGTATTCTTGGTAACTTCGATTGAAAAATAAAAGTTTTTAAAAACAATAAACAATCTGGTGTAGATTGTCCTTTAACGTAGCGGTTAAAGAAAACCTGTGTAAACCCTAGCCAACAGAAGAAATTACACTCCAAGTGGGGAGGTAAAAATTTTAAGCAGTGAAATGTTAACTTACAATTGTTCTTAATATTGGGCTTTGAAAATATAAAGTATGTGGTGTACAGAAAGTGATATATTAAGGATATCTGATTTCCCCGTGCATGCTCCACCTATTTTCCTTGGGTTGTGGTTTCACAGAACAAACCAACTATTTCAAATACAAAAAATAAATCTAAAATACTTTTTTCTCAACATTTTATACCTCTGCAGTATAAGAAGTCATTGTAAACACATTAAGGGGGAAATATAATTTTACAATATACTGTCCTTTTAAGGAAACATTACACTCCCCCCCCCCCCCTTGTCTTCAAAATGTTGCAAATTGTTTAAAGGGACATAAATCCCCCCAAAAATTACTTTAATGATTCAGATAGAGATTTCAATTTTAAAAAAATGATCAAATTTGCTTTCTTCTCTTGTCTGGTGCACTACATAACAGGAACTAGTGCTGCCATTTAGTGCTCTTACTTAATGTATAACATTGTTGTGAAACTGTTGTTTAAAATTGTATGCTCTCTAGCTGAATCATAAAGGAAAATGTGGGGTTTATGTCCTTTTAAGCCAGCTCTTTGCGTTGCATTATTTTTCAGAAAGCCTTGCTTACAGAATTAGCTTTTTGGCCTGTTTTTTGCGAGGATCAGAGAAACCACAATTTCTACTCAAAATGTATTACACCAGCATCGCACGTACATGGTAGTAGAAACGAGCACTCAGTCTGATATGTGGTATATGTTTAGTGATGTCCCCGAACTGTTCGCCTGTGAACAGTTCACGGCGAACTTAGGTTGTTCGCGTGCTCGCCGCTGCGGGCGGAAAACATGCGATGTTCGATCCGCCCCCCTATGTGTCATCATTGAGGAAACTTTGAACCCTGTATGTCACAGGCCTTCTGAAACAGAGCCAATCAGCATCAGATACTCCCTCAACCAGACCCCTCACCAGCTTCTTGGCAGCAGCATTTTAGACTCATTGCGATGTTGCTCTTCTTAGTGAGAGGACCTTTTTGTGTTGATTCTGCTGATATTATAGGGAGGAAATAAATAGCTAGGCTATAGTGTATTAGTGTCCACTACAGTCCCTGAAGGACTCTTCTCATCGGCTGCAGCAAGGACAGCACCCCCCCAAAAAGCCCTTTTCTTCTGTTAAGTGTGATCAGTCCGACGGGTCATCATTACTTCTGGGATATTATCTGCTCCCCTACAGGAAGTGCAAGAGGATTCACCCAGCAGAGTTGCTATATAGCTCCTCCCCTCTACGTCACCTCCAGTCATCCTCTTGCACCCAACGACTAGATAGGATGAGTGAGAGGACTATGGTGATATATTTAGTTTTTATATCTTCAATCAAAAGTTTGTTATTTTATAATAGCACTGGAGTGTGTTATTCCTTCTCTGGTAGAATTTGAAGAAGAATCTACCTGAGTTTTTTCTATGATTTTAGCCGGAGTAGTTAAGATCATATTGCTGTTTCTCGGCCATCTGAGGAGAGGTAAACTTCAGATCAGGGACAGCAGGCAGATTAATCTGCAAAGAGGTATGTAGCAGTTTATTATTTTCTGACATGGAATTGATGAGGAAAATCCTGCCATACCGTATAATGTAAACTCAGCCTTGAATGCAGTAGATGTAGCTGATATCAGGCTGTCATGTATGTATATTTTTACACTTCAGTTTTCTGGGGAATGGTACTTCCTGGTTTTTAGACTGTATACATAGACTTAACTAATTTGCAGGGACTTGCAATAGGTTTTAAATGACAATTAATTGAGTAAAACGTTTTTTTGCTGGCATTTTAAAAACGTTTTTTTCTCTGAGGTACTGGGTGAAAAAATGTTTTGGGCACTATTTTTCCACTTGGCAATAGTTTTTATTTAAATTAGAGCAGTTCACTGATCCCTCTCACTGTTATGTGTGTGGGGGAGGGGCCGTTTTTGGAGCTTTTACTATGCATCAAAAAAACTTCAGTCAGAGGTTCATTTTCTTCCTGCATGATCCGGTTCATCTCTACAGAGTTCAGGGGATCTCCAAAGCCTTTTTTGAGGGAAGTATCATTACAGCAGAGCTGTGCTGATTGTATTGACTGTGATAAAAAAAAAAAAAAAAAAAAAAAAAAAAAAACGTTTATTTGTGTATTTTTTTTCTGCTGCCTGGGTTAGTTATCATTGCTGAGGGGAACAATCCTTTGCTAAAACCTGTATATTCTGACAAAGATTGATGCTATAACTTAATTATTTTAACTGTTATAATTTTTTTTCTGTGCTTCTTAAAGGCACAGTTCGTTTTCATATTATTTGTAAATTACTTTGAAAGTATTCAAGTTGCTGTTTATTTGCTAGTGTGTTAAACATGTCTGATTCAAGAGGAATATCTCTGTGCTATATGTCGTTAATGCCAAAGTGGAGCCCATAGAAAATTTATGTACCTAAATGTATTGATGCTACTTTAAAAAACAGTCAATCTGTACAAATTGAACACTAATTTCACCAAACAACGAGGGAGAGTTATGCCGGACTAACTCGCCTCACGTGTCTGTACCTGCATCCTCCCCGCTCAGGAGGTGCGTGATATTGTAGCGCCCGAGTACATCTGGGCGGCCATTACAAATCACATTACAAGATATGGCTACTGTTATGACTGAAGTTTATGGCTAAACTACCAGAACTAAGAGGTAAACGTGATCACCTCTGGGGTGAGAACAGTGCGCCTGATAATGCAAGGGCCATGTCTGATACTGCGTCACAGTTTGCCCAGAACGTGAAGACGGAGAGCTTCATTCCTGTGGCGTGACGGTTCTGATCCCAAATAAACCTGGACTCAGAAATTTCCAAATTTAAATTTAAGCTTGCTGAACCTCCGTGTGCTTACTAGGGGAGGTATTAGCGGCTCTGAATGATTGTAACACAGTTGCAATCCCCAAAAAAAAATGTGTAGGTTGGATAAATATTTTGCAAGTAGGTACCGACGAGTACTGTCGTTCTTCCTATATACCTAAGAGACTTACTGACATTGTTTATAAGGAGTGGGATAGACCCGGTGTGCCTTTCTCACCCCTCCTATATTCAGAAAAATGTTTCCAATAGACGCCCGCCACACGGGACTTATGGCAAAATGGTCCTAAGTGGAGGGAGCAGTTTCTACTTTAGCCTAAGCGTAACCACTATCCCAGTGGAGGATAGCTCGTGCTTTTTCAGATCCAATGGATAAAAATTAGAGGGTTACCTTAAGAAATGTTTGTTCAACAAGGGTTTATATTGCAACCTCTTGCATGTATTGCGCCTGTCACGGCTGCAGCAGCATTATGGTTCGAGTCTCTGGAAGAGACACTTCAATCATCCACACTAGATGACCATCACACACAAACTTAAATTCCTTAAGTTAGCTAATTCATTTATTTCAGATGCCGTAGTAATTTAACTAAAACTTGCGGCTAAAATTTAGGATTCGCCATCTCAGGCACGCAGAGCTCTGTGGCTGAAATCCTGGTCTGCTGATGTTACGTCTAAATCTAAATTGCTTAATATCCTTTCAAAGGGCCAGACCTTATTGGGCCCGGCTCTGAAAGAGATCTATTGCTGACATTACAGGAGGTAAAGGGTCATGCCCTGCCTCAGGACAAGGCCCAAAGCCAAGGCTAGACAGTCCAATTTTCGTTCCTTTCGTAATTTCAATGCAGGAGGCAGCATCAATTTCCTCTGCACCAAAACAGGAAGGAGCTGTTGCTCGCTACAGACAAGGCTGGAAACCTAACCAGTCCTGGTAACAGGGGCAAACAGGCCAGAAAACCTGCTGCTGCCCCTAAGACAGCATGAATTGAGGGCCCCCCGATCCGGGACCGGATCTAGTGGGGGGCAAGACTTTCCCTCTCTCGCCCAGGCTTGGGCAAGAGAAGTTCCAGGATCCCTGGGCCGTTAGAGTTCATATCTCAGGGATACCTTCTGGACTTCAAATCCTCTCCCCCAAGAGGGAGATTTCATCTGTCCAGGTTGTCAACACAACTAACAAAGAAGGGAAGCGTTTCTACGCTGCGTACAAGATCTTTTATTAATGGGAGTGATCCATCCAGTTCCGCCGGGTTGGACAAGGACAAGGGTTTTACTCAAATCTGTTTGTAGTTCCCCAAAAAAGAGGGAACCTTAGGCCCATCTTGGATTTAAGATCCTAAACAAATTTCCTAAGAGTTCCATCGTTCAAAGATGGAAACTATCTCGAACAATTTTGCCCAATGATCCAAGAGGGTCCAGTACATGACCACGTGGATTTAAAGGATGTTTACCCTTCACCATACCAATTCACAGAAGTCATTACCGGTATCTAAGGTTTGCCTTTTTAGACAGGCATTACCAGTTTGTAGCTCTTCCATTCCGGACTGGCTCGGCTCCAAGAATCTTCACAAAGGTTCTGGGCACTCTTCTGGCGGTACCTTAAGAGCGCGAGGAATTTCAGCTAGCTCCGTACTTAGACGACATACTGATACAAGCTTCAAGCTTTCAAACTGCCAAGTCTCATACAGAGAGAGTACTGGCATTTCTAAGGTCGCATGGATGGAAAGTGACGAAGAGAAAAGTTCTCTCTTTCCACTCAAAGAGTTCCCTTCCTGGGGACTTTGATAGATTCTGTAGAAATGAAGATATACCTGACCAGAGGACAGGTTAACAAAACTTCAAAATTGCATGCCGTGTCCTTCATTCCATTCAACACCCGTCAGTAGCTCAATGCATGGAGGTAATCGGACTAATGGTAGCAGCAATGGACATAGTTCCTTTTGCACGCCTACATCTCCAGACCCCCACTGCAACTGTGCATGCTAAGTCAGTGGAATGGGGATTACTCAGATTTGTCCCCCACTCTAAATCTGATCAAGAGAGACCAGAAATTCTCTTCTATGGTGGCTTTATCAGCCACATCTGTCCAGGGGAATGCCATTCAGCAGGCCAGATGGTCAATTGTAACAACAGACGCCAGCCTACTAGGTTGGGGCGCTGTCTGGAATTCTCTGAAGGCTCAGGGACTATGGAATCAGGAGGAGAGTCTCCTTCCAATAAACATTCTGGAATTGAGAGCAGTCCTCAATGCTCTTCTGGCTTGGCCCCAGTTAACAACTCAGGGGTTCATTCAGGTTCCAGTCGGACACAACAACACGACTGTAGCTTATATCAACCATCAGGGAGGGACAAGAAGCACCTAGCAATGATGGAAGTATCGAAGATAATTCGCTGGGCAGAGTCTCACTCTTGCCACCTGTCTGCAATCCACATCCCGGGAGTGGAGAACTGGGAGGCTGATTTCTTAAGTCGTCAGACCTTTTCATCCGGGGGGAGTGGGAACTTCATCCAGAGGTCTTTGCCCAAATACTTCGACGTTGGGGCAAACCAGAGATAGATCTCATGGCGTCTCGACAGAACGCCAAGCTTCCACGCTACGGGTCCAGATCCAGGGATCCGGGAGCGATCCTGATAGACTTGGTATGCAGATCTGGTGGACATGTCATTCTGTCCACCTTGGTCGTTACCTCTGAAACAGGACCTTCTGATTCAGGGTCCTTTCAAACATCAAAATCTAACTTCTCTGAAGCTGACTGCTTGGAAATTGAACGCTTGATCTTATCAAAGCGTGGTTTTTCTGAGTCAGTTATTGATACCTTAATACAGGCTAGGAAGCCTGTTACCAGAAAGATTTACCATAAAATATGGCGTAAATACCTATATTGGTGCGAATCCAAAGGTTACTCTTGGAGTAAGGTTAGGATTCCTAGGATATTGTCTTTTCTACAAGAAGGTTTAGAAAAGGGGTTATCCGCTAGTTCCTTAAAGGGACAGATCTCAGCTCTGTCCATTCTGTTACACAAGCGTCTGTCAGAAGTTCCAGAACGTTCAGGCTTTTTGTCAGGCTTTGGCCAGGATTAAACCTGTGTTTAAAGCTGTGGCTCCACCACTGGAGTTTAAACCTTGTTCTTAACATTTTACAGGGCGTTCCGTTTGAACCCCTTCATTCCATTGATATAAAGTTGTTATCTTGGAAAGTTCTATTTTTAATGGCTATTTCCTCGGCTCGAAGAGTCTCTGAGTATCAGCCTTACATTGTGATTCTCCTTATTTGATTTTTCACTCGGATAAGGTAGTTCTGCGTACTAAACCTGGGTTCTTCACTAAGGTAGTCACTAACAGGAATATCAATCAGGAGATTGTTGTTCCATCCTTGTGCCCAAATCCTCTTCGAGGAAGGAACGTCTTTTGCACAATCTGGATGTAGTTCGTGCCCTTAAATTTTATTTACAGGCAACTAAAGATTTTCGACAAACGTTCTTCCCTGTTTGTCGTTTACTCTGGTCAGAGGAGAGGTCAAAAGGCTTCTGCTACCTCTCTCTCTTTTTGCTTCGTAGCATAATTCGTTTAGCTTATGAGACTGCTGGACAGCAGCCTCCTGAAAGAATTACCAGCTCATTCCACTAGAGCTGTGGCTTCCACTTGGGCCTTTAAGAATGGGGCCTCTGTTTGAACAGATTTGCAAGGCTGCACACGCTTGGTCTTCGCTTCATACTTTTTCCAAATTTTACAAATTTGACACTTTTGCTTCCTCGGAGGCTATTCTTTGGGAGAAAGGTTCTTCAGGGCAGTGGTTCCTTCTGTATAAAGAGCCTGCCTATCCCTCCCGTCATCCCGTGTGTACTTTTGCTTTGGTCATTGGTATCCCAGAAGTAATGATGACCCCGTGGACTGATCACACTTAACAGAAGAAAACATAATTATGCTTACCTGATAAATTCCCTCTTTCTTCTGTAGTGTGATCAGTCCCACGGCCCCGCCCTGTTTTTTTTTTTTTTAAGGCAGGGTAAATATTTTTTAAATTATACTCCAGTCACCACTACACCCTTGGCTTCTCCTTTCTCGTTGGGTCCTTGGTCGAATGACTGGAGGTGACGTAGAGGGGAGGAGCTATCTAGCAACTCTGCTGGGTGAATCCTCTTGCACTTCCTGTAGGGGAGCAGATAATATCCCAGAAGTAATGATGACCCGTGGACTGATCACACTACAGAAGAAAGGAACTTTATCAGGTAAGCATAAATTATGTTTTTAGGGCTATAACTTCAGTCGTTTTTTTTTTTTTTTCTTTTGTATTTTTATTTGCATTTGCCTGGCTTTCAGCCTTGTGTGTGAGGCTCACAGCATACGCTGTGATTCGTGCCACCACTGATATCTGCCTAACAACATTAGTTTAAATTTAACCAACAAAAATGTGAAATTATTTTGCTAGTGTAATTTATTTTCATTTTCTATCAGGCCTGTGTCACACAGCATATACTCTGGTTCATTGCTCTGTGCCAGCCACCAGTGGTCATATCCGCTTATAACATTATTTTAAATTTAAAAAAAAACTTTTAAATCATTTTGCTAGTGTAATCTAATTTCATTTTCTGTCAGGTCCTGTCTGTCAGGCTCACACAGCATATACTTCAGTTTTTTTCAGTCTTTTGGTTAATTTCTCTGTGCCAGCCAACAGCCACCACTCATATCTGCTTAACCTTATTTTAATTTAAAAAAATAACTTTTAAATCATTTTGCTATTGTAATCTAATTTCATTTTCTATCAGGCCTGTGTGTTTTGCTTACTTACAGAGCATACTGTGTTTAATTGCTGCCCTCCCTAGTCTATCAGCCACGAGCTCATGTGTTTAACCTTTTTTTTTAAATTCCCCCCCCCAAAAAAAAAAACTTTAAATAATTTTGCTAGTGTAATCTAATTTTATTTTCTATCAGGCCTGTGTGTATCACACTTACACAGCATACTGTGGTAAATTGCTGCCCTACCTACCAGCCACGACTCATATCTGCTTTACATTATTTTAAAGTTAAAACATTTTTTAAATCATTTTGCTAGTGTAATTTAATTTCTTTTTCCATCAGGCCTGTGTGTTTTCTGGGCCCCACATCATATAGTGTTACACAGATTAATTTTTTTTCCACCACTTATATCTGGTGTAACAACATTAGTGTAAAATAAATTTTATGTAAAATTTTGTTTTAACATCAGTCCTCTTTCTAATGTTATTAAATATTAGTTGCCAGGCTGCCATTAGTGCCAGCCTGTGTGTCAGGCTGCCACCATATATACTGTGCCTACTTCCATCCCTCAGTGCCAGTCCACCACTCGTATCTTTTGTACATAACATTAAATGTTGTAAAAAAAAACTTTAACATCACTCTTTGAGTGTTATTTAATATTAGTTCACAGGCCAGCCTGCCACCACTAGTGCCAGCCTGTGTGCCAGGCCCACTTGCCAACCTAGTTACACCCAATCATAGTTGTTATAACAGTATTGTTAATATTTAAAATAAAAATTGTTAGATTGTGAATCATCAGTTTGCTCGTGCCATTGAATTGCACTTTCCTCCTGCCAGCCTGTGTGCCCACTAGCCAATTAGTGCCACCAATCATATTTCTTGTAACAGTATTGAAAAAATTGTAAATCATCACTTTTTGACTGTGAATCTGCAGTCTCCTAGTGCCATTGAATTGCAGTTGCCAGCGAGTGTGTGTGCCAGACCCACTTGCCGTTTCAACTAGCTGCACCAATCATATTTGTTCTAACAGTATTATCAACTTTTTGGTAAAAAATAATTTTTGGACCTAAGAACGCATGGACTCGGCTAGTTTAATCTAATTGCAGTTGCCTTACTCCCAGCGTGTGTGCCAGACAGGCCCCCCACTTGCCCAACTAGTGCCAACAATCATTTTGTTGTCACAGTACTTACTAATATTTAAAAAATAAACATTTTTGACTTTGAAACCATCAGTCTTTTTTTGTTGTTGTCAGTCTCACAGCGTATACTGTGCCCACTTGCCCCAGTTGCCACCACTCATAATTTGTGTAATAGTATTGTAAGTGTCCATTTTAAAAAAAAAATGACAGGCAGAGGCAGGCCCACCCCGCAGGTTCCGTGGTCGTGGTGCTGTGATTCCTTTAGACCCTCAAATATGCACATTGTTCAGACGCACGGGTGCCAGGGGGGGGGACGCGAAAAGTTCTGAGGACCTAGTTGAATGGCTATCACAGGACACCCAATCTTCTACAGCTTCCGCTCCTAGTCCTCCTAATCCTTGACGCACCATCTACGTCCAGCTGTGCTTTGGGCACTTCTCAAGTGACCCAGTGCCACTCCGCCCGCCTGTCGCCACCACCAACACTAGCACCACAGCCGCTTCACTTGATCTGTCACAGGAGTTATTGACACATCAGTTGGAAGAAATGGTGATGCGCCAACCATCATTGACAGAGGATTGTAGATAACAGTGATATGTCTCAGTCAGGCCAGCATTACAGACATGGAGGTACTGGGTGTGATGATGATGATGTTGTACCCGCTGCTTCCTTTCTTGATGTGTCAGATACAAGTGAAGCGGTGATGATGATGTGTCGTGGATGTCACGTGGGTGCCTGCTAGAAGAGAAGAAGAGAGGGAAAGTTCAGATGGGGAGAAGACGAGTTGGAAGCAGGGGCTAGGAGGTCGTCGCAAGGAGCTAGTGGGCACAGTCGGACAGGCATGCATCGGCACCCTCGGGGTCAGCCAGACAGGCACGCTGACGCCCCATCAACGCATGCTGTTGCCACACCAGAATGCCGTCATCGCAGAGCTTAGCAGTTGTGGCATTTTTTTTGTGTGTCTGCCTCTGACAACAGCGATGCCATTTGCAACCTGTGCCAAAAGAAAACTGAGTCGTGGGGAAGTCCAACACCCCACCTAGGTACAACTGCTTTGCGAAGGCACATGGTTTCCCATCACAAACGCCAATGGGAAGAACACATGAGTAGAAGCAGCACACAAACTGAAAGCCGCCCTCCCTCCTCCCTGCTCCAGGCATCTTCAGCCACGTCAACCACTGCTGTCCTCCTTGCCCCCCTCCTCAACCATCCTCCACTGAGTCTCTTACGTAGCAGTTCCTGGTCATCTGCCCACAGTCAGGCTGTCTGTCAAGGACATGTTTGAATGTAAGAAGCAAATTTCTCAGTCACCCCCCTTGCCCGGCGTCTGACAGCTAGCTTGTCTGAACTCTTAGTCCGCCCAGCTTTTACCATACAAGCTGGTGGAGTCTGATGCTTTAAAAAAAATTGTATCTATTCGGACACCGCAGTGGAAGGTACCTGGCAGAAATTTCTTTTCACAAAAGGCAATCCCAAACCCTGTACTCTGTTGTGAGAAAGGAAAGTTATGGCATGTCTGGCACACAGCGTTGGGGCAAGGGTCCATATGACCACTGATAGCCTGGTCTGCAAAGCATGGTCAGGGCAGGTATATCACCTACACTGCGCATTGGTGTAAACCTGCTGACGTCTGACAAGCATGGAATGCGTGGCTCTGCAGAGAGGAGTTGGTGACACCGCCACGACTTGCAGGCAGGCCTGCTGCTACTTCCCTCTACTCCTCCTACCCCATCTTCTTCCATATCCTCTTCCTATCCTCTTCCATATCCTCTTCCATATCCTCTTCCATATCCTCTTCCATATCCTCTTCCATATCCCTCTTCCATATCCTCTTCCATATCCTCTTCCATATCCTCTTCCATATCCTCTTCCATATCCCTCTTCCATATCCTCTTCCCATATCTCTCCATATCCTCTTCCATATCCTCTTCCCATAACCTCTTCCATAACCTCTTCCATCTACATCCTCTTCCATAACCTCTTCCATAAACCTCTTCCATAACCTCTTCCAATACCTCTTCCATAACCTCTCATACCTCTCCTATCCTCTTCCTCGGAGTCCTCTTATGCTTCTGCGTCTTGCTCCACATCAATGGCACCCCCCAGCTCCCCAGGTACTATTCCACATCCCGGGTACGGCAGTGTCACGCCGTCTCTGGGGTTGACTTGCCTGAAAGCGGAGAGGTCACACAGCACCAGCACTCCTGGACGCACAGGTGGATCAGTGGCTGACTCTGCACCAACTGGAGATTGGCAAGGTTGTTTCTGACAATGGAAGTAATTTTGGTGGCGGCATTGCAATTGGGCAAGTTGACACATGTGCCATGCATGGCACATGTGTGTAATCTGATTGTACAACGATTTGTCCATAAATACCCAGGCTTACAAGACGTTCTGAAGCAGGCCCAGGAAGGTGTGTTGGCCATTTCAGGCGTTTCCTACACGGCCCATGGCGCACTTGTTTGATATCCAGCGTCGAAACAATCTGCCAGTCAGGCGCTTGATTTGCGACAGCCCGACACGGTGGAATTCAACACTCCTAATGTTTGACCACCTGCTCCAACAAGAAAAAGCTGTTAATGAGTATTTGTATGGACCGGGGATGCTAGGACAGCCTCTGGGGAGCTGGGGATTTTTTGCCAAATTACAGGATGCTCATGCGCAATGCCTGTAGGCTCATGCCTCCTTTTGAGGAGGTGACAAACCTTGTCAGTCGCCACCGAAGGCACCATCAGTGACATCATACCATTTGTTTTCTTCCTGGAGCGTGCCCTGCGAAGAGTGCTGGATCAGGTCGTAGATGAGCGTGAAGAGGAAGATTTGTGGTGTCCATCACCCCCACAAACAGCCTTATCAGCATCGCTTGCTGGACCTGCGGCAACACAGGAAGAGGATTGTGAGGAAGAGGAGTCAGAGGAGGAATGTGGCTTTGAGGAGGAGGAGGAGGAATACCGAGCACAACAGGCATCCCAGGGTGCTCATTTGTCACCTCTCTGGTAACCGTGGTGTTGTACGTGGCACTCATATCTGGTGGACCATTAAATTACACGCGCAGTGCCCCAAATTTGGAGGATCGACCAAGCATCTTTATCCGTCTCTTGGTTGCTCTAAACTATCTCTCCGTGTTCCATCTATGCCATACCTGTAGTTTATTGTGCAAAAGGGTGGCATATGTGGTGTTTCATGCTGTTGTGCCTGTTGAGGGTCGTGGCCCATGGTATAAAAAGGCTGAAGGAGATCGACCTGTAATGGGTGTCCAAGCACATTTTTTTGTAAAATGTTCACGGTTCCTCTCAATTATCTCCGGGTTCCTAAAATCAATGCCATACCTGTACTCGAAAGGATGGCATATGTGGTGTTTCCTGCAGTTGTTTCTTTTGAGGGTGCTGGACCCTCTTAAAAAAAAAAAAGGCTGATGGAGAACGACCTGTACTGGGTGTCCAAGCATGGTTTTTCGTTCAATTTCCCGGTTGCAACAAATTATCTCCGGGTTTCTAAAATCAATGCTGTACCTGTACTCTATTGTTCAAATATCCCACTTTGGTGAAATTGTCAAAACCCTACTTATACCCCTCAACAGCCTTTTCTCTGCTGCAGGAAATATAGCTGCAGTGCAAACAGAGAACCAGCCTTAGCCAGAAGCATGTGGACATGTTGAGATTTTTGCATTTCAATGCAAAGTTTCTGAAAGAGTGAATAACAGAATGTTATTAACAGTGATAGTCTAACTCTTTCTAGTTCTACCTCTTAAAACAGTTTGTGGTTTTGTTTAGTTTAATTATAAAACTGTGCTCTGCTGCTTAAAAATTGAAGAAACAGTTGTGTTAATGTAAAGTTTTAGTCTGAAGTTTATATTTGTAACACTCATTATGTGGATTTTATTTAAAACATAAACTATTATTGATTCTCTTTTTATCCGATTAGTCGAAAAAATAATCGGCTGATTAATCGATTATGAAAATAATAGTTAGTTGCAGTCCTAATCAAATCGATCTAACTATCAAACATATCTATCAAATGTAGCTTGCATCTATTGATCGATGTAATTCGTATCTATAAAATGTATATTAGATATTTTGGTTGATGTTATTCGTATCTATCAAATGGATATTGCATCTATTGATCGATGTAATTCGTATCTATCAAATGTATATTGCATCGATTGAGCTATGTAATCTATGAATCTATCTCGTGGTTGTGCAAATGGACTGTTTGCGGTTGTTTGCGATGCGTTACACTTGGAGTTTGCTCTGTCACTGTGAAGTGGCCGTAACCCTTACACTACCTGATAGATACGACATCATAACAGATGTTTTAAAGCACGTTATTGCAAACAATTTGGGAATGTTAGGTGATTTAGGCCCTTTATGGGTTAAAAGCAGACTCTGCATAAACTATGTAATTTTCCATGGGAGTTTTGCCAGGGATCCCCCTCCAGCATGCCACAGTCCCAGTGTTAGTCCCCTTGAAACAACTTTTCCATCACTATTGTGGCCAGAAAGAGTCCTTGTAGGTTTTAAAGTTCGCCTGCCTATTGAAGTCAATGGTGGTTTGCACGGTTCGCCGGTTCGCAAACAATACCGGAAGTTCGAGTCCGCCTTTCGTGAACCGAAATTTTTAAGTTCGCGACATCACTATATATGTTACAAAGATCTGATAATCTTTGTGCAAAGAAGCTCTCTGAGTAGCCCAGCCTGACTGCTGCTTGTTCTGGGAACCTCGTCCATTTAGGATTAAGCCTGCTACCTGGGCTTTGTAACAAAAACCTAGAGCCCCCTCTTCACTTTCTGTAAATTACTTCTGAACCTGCTATCCTTGAACTCACCTTGTTCTGATGAAAAATACCTTATAGCCTCAACTGTATTAAGTCCCTTAATATACATAAAGGTTTCTAACCTCTCTCCCTCCTCTACCCTAAGCCAGCTATGGACAACTTCCTAATTCATGAGACCACAGATCATTATTTTAGGTGCAGAATTTTTCAAGTTTGATTTGTACACCTTATGCAATGAAATGCTTAACCCCTTAATGACCGAGGATGTGCAGGGTACGTCCTCAAAAAAAGGCAGTTAACGCCTGAGGATGTACCCTCACGCCCTCGGTGTGGAAAACAGCTGGAAGCGATCCTGCTCGCTTCCAGCTGCTTTCCGGTTATTGCAGTGATGCCTCGATATGGAGACATCCTGCAATAACCTTAAATGGCCATCCGATGCAGAGAGAGCCACTCTGTGGCCCTCTCTGAACCGGACTTCGATGGCCGGTATCGTTGGTGGGTGGGAGCGGACTTGGGAGGCGGGTGGGCAGCCATTGATGCGCCGTGTAATGTGCAGGGGGGCGGGATCGGGACCGACGGGGGCGCGCATGGGAGCGCGCGCGTGCGTGCACGGGGGCGACGGAGCGGGAGGGAACCGCTACACTACAGAAAAAAAATCTGGAAATAGCTATAATAAATAAGAAATAAAAATGTTATGTAAAGTTTCTAAGTGATCTGCAACTGGTGGGAGGTTGGTCGGGGGGGGAAACTACACTACAGAAAAGGGGATTTAAAAAAAAAAAAAAAAAAAAAAAAAAATTCCTTTTTTTACTAAACTGGATTCTGGCAGACAGCTGCCAGTACCCAAGATGGCGCCCGCTAAGGCAGAGGGTTAGGAAGCTGTTTGGTGTGGGATCAGTGAGGTTGGGGGCTAAGGGGGATACTACAAAGCAGCATATGTAAATATGCTAAAAAACAAAACAAATATACCTTATTTTAGTACTGGTAGAGTTTCTGCCAGTACTTAAGATGGCGGGGACAATTGTGGGGTGGGGGAGGGAAGGGAGCTGTTTGGGAGGGATCAGGGGGTCTGATGTTTCAGGTGGGAGGCTGAGCTCTACACTAAAGCTAAAATTAACCCTGCAAGCTCCCTACAAGCTACATAATTAACCCCTTCACTGCTAGCCATAATACACGTGTGATGTGCATCGGCATGAAATATACCAAAATGGGCCTAGATCAATACTTTGGGTTGTCTACTACACTACAGCTACAATTATCCCAAAAAGCTCCCTACATGCTCCCTAATTAACCCCTTCACTGCTGGGCATAATACACGTGTGGTGCGCAGTGGCATTTAGTGGCCTTCTAATTACCAAAAAGCAAAGCCATATATGTCTATTTCTGAACAAAGGGGATCCCAGAGAAGAATTTACAACCATTTATGTCATAATTGCACAAGCTGTTTGTAAATAATTTCAGTGAGAAACCAAAAGTTTGTGAAAAAGTGAACGATTTTTTGTATTTGATCGCATTTGACGGTGAAATGGTGGCATGAAATATACCAAAATGGGCCTAGATCAATACTTTGGGATGTCTTCTAAAAAAAATATTTACATGTTAATGGATATTCAGAGATTCCTAAAGATATTAGTGTTCTAATGTAACTAGCGCTAGTTTTGAAAAAATAATGGTTTGGAAATAGCAAAGTGCTACTTGTATTTATGGCCCTATAACTTACAAAAAAAGCAAAGAAGATGTAAACATTGGGTATTTCTAAACTCAGGACAAAATTTAGAAACTTTTTAGCATGGGTGTTTTTTGGTGGTAGTAGATATGTAACAGATTTTGGGGGTCAAAGTTAGAAAAGTGTGTTTTTTCCATTTTTTTTCCTCATTTTACAATTTTTTTTTATAGTAAATTATAAGATATGATGAAAATAATGGTATCTTTAGAAAGTCAATTTAATGGCGAGAAAAACGGTATATAATGTGTGGGTACAGTAAATGAGTAAGAGGAAAATTACAGCTAAACACAACACAGCAAAAATTGAAAAATAGCCTTGGTCCCAAATGGTCAGAAAATGGAAAAGTGCTGTGGTCATTAAAGGGTTAAAGAATCATAAACGTGCATAAAGAAAATGCTCTATTGTGTCTAGCTTTTTATTATACTATCACTTGTAGCTATGTGCTTACCAGAGGAACAATGCACTACTGGGAGATAGCTGAGCACATCTTGTGAACCAATGACTAGATGCACACGTTTGAATCCACCAATTACCTCCTAGCCTACAGTAGTGCATCGCTGCTCCTGAGCCTACCTAGTTATGCGTTTCAATAAAGGATAGCATAAAAAATAAAGTAAATTTGGTTATAGAAGTAAAGTGTCCTAAAATTGCATGCTCTATCTGAACCAGGAAAGTTTAATTCTGACTTTCATGTCCCTTTAATTGTCGATATATTAAGATATATGCCCCTTTAAAAGAATAGAGGATTACTGACTGTAGAAAGAACTAGTGTATAAACAACTTTGTAGGTTTATCTTTCATGATATTGGTAACTGCTATACAAACCTAAAAGCTTTTTGTTTTCTCAACAGATTTTACGATGTGAAAAGAGCTCACTTCACCTCAGCTGTTTTCACAAAAGAAATGCTATCACTAGATGATGCCCACTCAATACAATAACACTGTGTGGTGTATATGTTGTACAAAGTTTGCGTAGAAGTGGAAGACTACAAGCTTATCGGGACGACTTGCAGGTAAGGACAGTCTGGAGCTACTGTTGCCTTTCCTATATGTTATGCTTCAATGTTGTGAACATGTACTGATTGATCAATTCTTCTACCTCTGTTCTGATTTGCTGCTTGAATCTGACAATCCTGCTACAGATGATGAGACCTTGATGAAACAATTATCTGCAAATCCTTTAGTTTGTATTTGCATTAGCAAACAGACTTTCAATTAGATCTATCATGCATTTTCTTTGCCCAGTGCTCATACCTTTTTATGGCTTGAGTGCTGACCCAGTGTTAATGTTTACTTCATGTGCTATCTCTCTGAGTCTAAGGGAAATAGTTAGGGAAATGTCTTCTCAACATGATCAGCAGGTAAACATTTTATTCTGTGACTGCCAACTGTGTTTACAGGCTGTGGGAGCAGAGTGCGGCTGTTCCCACATTCTGTACTCATGGGAAGCGGAAGCAGAGTGCAATCGGTTCCTTTGGCCATGCGTAGTTAGGGAAATTGCCTTTTGGCACACTTTTTCCATATGTGATGATGGGATAGCATGTGTTGTGAATTCTTAGCAATTGGGTAGGTAGTTACCAAAAGTTGTATGGCCCCTCCGTTTCCCCCTCCATTTTGTCTGTATATACCATCACTTTTCACTTCATTCTTGTTTTGCACGTCTGCATATACAACTGTGGAAAGGATTTCTACAGTTCTTCATTGCTTCAAATAAAGAATTATTTACCGTTTTTATATCTTCCGCATGTAACAGAAGCCTGACCTTGATGGATCGGCTACATCATATGAAAAGACTAAAGTTTGCGACAGTCTTTCAATTAGACCTTTCAGGCATTTTCTTTGCCCAATGCTCATACCTTTTTATGGCTTGAGTGCTGACCCAGTGTTAATGTTTACTTCATGTGCCATCTCTCTGAGCCTAAGGGAAATAGTTAGGGAAATGTCTTCTCAACATGGTCAGAAGGTAAACATTTTATTCTGTGACTGCCAACTGTGTTTACAGGCTGTGGGAGTAGAGTGCGGCTGTTCCCACATTCTGTACTCCATGGGAAGCGGAAGCAGAGTGCAATCGGTTCCTTTAGCCATGCTTTAGTTATGGAAAAAGTGTGCCAAAAGGCAATTTCCCTATGTGATGATGGGATAGCATGTGTTGTGAATTCTTACAACTTTTGGTAACTACCTACCCAATTGCTATGGCCCCTCCGTTTCCCCCTCCATTTGTCTGTATATACCATCACTTATCACTTCATTCTTGTCATGGTCAGAAGGTAAACATTTTATTCTGTGACTGCCAACTGTGTTTACAGGCTGTGGGAGCAGAGTGCAGCGGTTCCCACATTCTGTACTCATCGGAAGCAGAGTGCAATCGGTTCCTTTGGCCATGCGTAGTTAGGAAATTGCCTTTTGGCACACTTTTTCCATATGGGATAGCATGTGTTGTGAATTCTTAGCAATTGGGTAGGTAGTTACCAAAAGTTGTATGGCCCCTCCGTTTCCCCCTCCATTTGTCTGTATATACCATCACTTTTCACTTCATTCTTGTTTTGCACGTCTGCATATACAACTGTGGAAAGGATTCCTACAGTTCTTCATTGCTTCAAATTGTCAAGGTATATGTGAGGTTAATAAATATATATTTTAATCATATATTTCAAGATTAATAAATCTGTACCTTTGATCAGATATTGAACTGATCAGGAGAAAGTGATTCATTCCTCTCAGACAAACTGACTTCACTCATGTTTAACTCTCCCCCCCATTTAGTATGCAGGCAGGATGTCTCCAAAGGCTTGACATAAAACATTTGCTACCTAGATGGAAATACAAACATGTTTTACCATAATTGCGAGTTAGCATAACCTTTGAAACACCACCTCCTGCTGTGTAAGCACGCAGACAAATTTTTCCTAAAAGAAACTAACTCAGTGACCATGCTCATTTGACTATATGCAGAGTTTTATGACTAAGACATTTGGTCTACCCAATTTAAGACAATCACTTAAAAGGATAAAATCTAAAATAGTTGGATAAGCATAGTACTTACAGGAAACCCCTTTGATTATTTAGAATAAATGATCTGTGTTTTGGGTGGAGAATGTGCTTGGGAGCTCTCTGGAATTTGTCACCTAAATCTTCTGATTTCAAAGTAAGATGTGTTGCAAACACACAGCTAGGGGAAGGTGACACAAATAGAGTTGGGTGCATTTTGCAAAGGGAACAATGCCAGTTTTCCATGTATGTTTAAAATGATTCATGCTATATATATTGAAATTAAACACATTATATTAAATAGATAATTGCTGCAGGGGATATTTATATAGGAAATAAATTCAGATATACATAGAAATGATATATGTTTTGAAAACATAAAAGGTCTTACTTAGCCTCTGGTTTTTAAGAATATTTGTGGACCTAAAAGTAAATGATTAATAATACTTAATCTTATTTCAGATGGACCATAGACATATGAATGCTTAAACCATTTCTGATAATTGTTTCCATTTCTATTGCAGGCATCAATTCATATATGCAGAAATTGTCGGAGACATAGAACATATTATATTAAGTGAAAGAAAACATATTAGAATGTATAAATACCATTAATTTCAGAATAATTGGCAGTATAAATTAATATAATACAATATAAATAATGTTAGACACATGTTTCATATCAAAATGACCAGAGAGGTAATGTGATCTTACCCAGCTGCGATTGGTATTGCGAACTTATTAATATGAAGAAAATTATGGTAGTTATTACACATTTTAAAGAAAAATGTTTAAATGTATAGCTGTATTTTTTTTTGTCATGCTGCATTTGTTCTGTGCTGGCTGTTTGTAATACTGCCACCCGATGGACAAGGTACGGTGTTGCGACACAGGTATTACAGCCAGGAGATGATTGGCTGTTAAAGAATGCATCTCCTTAGCAACGCACACTCACAATGGGAGCCAATAGTAGGGACAAGGTTTCGAAGGGCCACCCATATTTCACACCTATGATTAGACAATAAGTTGTATGCAGAAGGGAAAAAAGGAAACTGGCTGCTGAGTTTTGTAACTGACTGAAACTGTTTGCGTGGGACACAGTCAAACTATAAAAACAAAGTGGGCCATACTTCTCCTCTTCCATTGCAATTACACTTATTTTATGAGGTGGGAAAAGTCTTGAAGCTGAACATCATTTTGGTAAAGTATAAGAAAAGGGCTGCTAATTACATGTGAAATTTTAAAGTCACTGCAGTTTAAAGTACAGTTAAAAGATTTAAAGAAGCAGTGTGTTTTTCAAGTTAGCATTTCACAGCCTATATATTGTTTAAATCTGTATCTGATTTGTTAAGTAACTCATCTGTGCAAGTTCTGATATTGTAAGTTAATTATTGTATTAGGATAAATTGCAGTTAAATATCAGAATATATATATATCCTATTGCTTAAGAGCACAGTTTAAAATTGTATTGTTTGGATGTTAAAAGATTTGTAAATAAGGCTGGTTTTTAAGATAAGCGTGTATGAATTTTGCATAGCATATTTAAATAGTTTTCAAGCGCATATAATATTTCATTTCCTTTTATTGCAAATATATTTCAATATGTTCATGGATATTAACTAAATAAAAGAATTCAGATATTTATATTAATTGTATGGTCTAGTAAGTGCATGTTGATTAAGGATTTCTATTTTTAAGGAAAATTATTATTTGTATTGTGATTATAACCCTGCCATAAGCTGATATATTATTTGGATAGCACTACTAAGATTTTCATAAATATACTGACAAAATAAAGAATTATTTACCGTTTTTGGATCTACCGCATGTAACAGAAGCCTGACCTTGATGGATCGGCTACATCATATGAAAAGACTAAAGTTTGTGACAGTCTTTCAGTTAGACCTATCAGGCATTTTCTTTGCCCAATGCTCATACCTTTTTATGGCTTGAGCGCTGACCCAGCGTTAATGTTTACTTCATGTGCTATCTCTCTGAGCCTAAGGGAAATAGTTAGGGAAATGTCTTCTCAACATGGTCAGAAGGTAAACATTTTATTCTGTGACTTCCAACTGTGTTTGCAGGCTGTGGAAGCAGAGTGCAGCGGTTCCCACATTCTGTACTCATCGGAAGCAGAGTGCAATCGGTTCCTTTTGCCATGCGTAGTTAGGGAAATTGCCTTTTGGCACACTTTTTCCATATGGGATAGCATGTGTTGTGAATTCTTAGCAATTGGGTAGGTAGTTACCAAAAGTTGTATGGCCCCTCCGTTTCCCCCTCCATTTATCTGTATATACCATCACCTTTCACTTCATTCTTGTCATGGTCAGAAGGTAAACATTTTATTCTGTGACTGCCAACTGTGTTTACAGGCTGTGGGAGCAGAGTGCGGCTGTTCCCACATTCTGTACTCATGGGAAGCAGAGTGCAATCGGTTCCTTTTGCCATGCGTAGTTAGGGAAATTGCCTTTTGGCACACTTTTTCCATATGTGATGATGGGATAGCATGTGTTGTGAATTCTTAGCAATTGGGTAAGTAGTTACCAAAAGTTGTATGGCCCCTCCGTTTCCCCCTCTATTTGTCTGTATATACCATCACTTTTCACTTCATTCTTGTTTTGCACGTCTGCATATACAACTGTGGAAAGGATTTCTACAGTTCTTCATTGCTTCAAATAAAGAATTATTTACCGTTTTTGGATCTTCCGCATGTAACAGAAGCCTGACCTTGATGGATCGGCTACATCATATGAAAAGACTAAAGTTTGTGACAGTCTTTCAATAAGACCTATCAGGCATTTTCTTTGCCCAATGCTCATACCTTTTTATGGCTTGAGCGCTGACCCAGTGTTAAAGGGACACTGTACCCAAAAATTTTCTTTCGTGATTCAGATTGAGCATGCAATTTTAAGCAACTTTCTAATTTACTCCTATTATCAATTTTTCTTCATTCTCTTGCTATCATTATTTGAAAAAGGCATCTAAGCTTTTTTTTGGTTTCAGTTCTCTGGACAGCACTTTTTTATTGGTGGATGAATTTATCCACCAATCAGCAAGGACAACCCAGGTTGTTCACCAAAAATGGGCCGGCATCTAAACTTACATTCTTGCATTTCAAATAAAGATACCAAGAGAATGAAGAACATTTGATAATAGGAGTAAATTAGAAAGTTGCTTAAAATTTGATGCTCAATCTGAATCACAAAAGAAATTTTTTGGGTACAGTGTCCCTTTAATGTTTACTTCATGTGCCATCTCTCTGAGCCTAAGGGAAATAGTTAGGGAAATGTCTTATTAACATGGTCAGAAGGTAAACATTTTATTCTGTGACTGCCAACTGTGTTTACAGGCTGTGGGAGCAGAGTGCGGCTATTCCCACATTCTGTACTCATGGGAAGCGGAAGCAGAGTGCAATCGGTTCCTTTGGCCATGCGTAGTTAGGGAAATTGCCTTTTGGCACACTTTTTCCATATGTGATGATGGGATAGCATGTGTTGTGAATTCTTAGCAATTGGATAGGTAGTTACCAAAAGTTGTATGGCCCCTCCGTTTCCCCCTCCATTTGTCTGTATATACCATCACTTTTCACTTCATTCTTGTGTTGCACGTCTGCATATACAACTGTGGAAAGGATTTCTACAGTTCTTCATTGCTTCAAATAAAGAATTATTTACCGTTTTTTGGATCTTCCGCATGTAAAAGAAGCCTGACCTTGATGGATCGGCTACATCATATGAAAAGACTAAAGTTTGCGGCAGTCTTTCAATTAGACCTATCAGGCATTTTCTTTGCTCAGTGCTCATACCTTTTTTTTATGGCTTGAGTGCTGACCCAGTGTTAATGTTTACTTCATGTGCTATCTCTCTGAGCCTAAGGGAAATAGTTAGGGAAATGTCTTCTCAACATGGTCAGAAGGTAAACATTTTATTCTGTGACTGCCAACTGTGTTTACAGGCTGTGGGAGCAGAGTGCGGCTGTTCCCACATTCTGTACTCATGGGAAGCGGAAGCAGAGTGCAATCGGTTCCTTTGGCCATGCGTAGTTAGTGAAATTGCCTTTTGGCACACTTTTTCCATATGTGATGCTGGGATAGCATGTGTTGTGAATTCTTAGCAATTGGGTAGGTAGTTACCAAAAGTTGTATGGCCCCTCCGTTTCCCCCTCCATTTGTCTGTATATACCATCACTTTTCACTTCATTCTTGTTTTGCACGTCTGCATATACAACTGTGGAAAGGATTCCTACAGTTCTTCATTGCTTCAAATTGTCAAGGTATATGTGAGGTTAATAAATATATATTTTAATCATATATTTCAAGATTAATAAATCTGTATCTTTGATCAGATATTGAACTGATCAGGAGAAAGTGATTCATTCCTCTCAGACAAACTGACTTCACTCATGTTTAACTCTCCCCCCCATTTAGTATGCAGGCAGGATGTCTCCAAAGGCTTGACATAAAACATTTGCTACCTAGATGGAAATACAAACATGTTTTACCATAATTGCGAGTTAGCATAACCTTTGAAACACCACCTCCTGCTGTGTAAGCACGCAGACAAATTTTCCTAAAAGAAACTAACTCAGTGACCATGCTCATTTGACTATATGCAGAGTTTTATGACTAAGACATTTGGTCTACCCAATTTAAGACAATCACTTAAAAGGATAACATCTAAAATAGTTGGATAAGCATAGTACTTACAGGAAACCCCTTTGATTATTTAGAATAAATGATCTGTATTTTGGGTGGAGAATGTGCTTGGGAGCTCTCTGGAATTTGTCACCTAAATCTTCTGATTTCAAAGTAAGATGTGTTGCAAACACACAGCTAGGGGAAGGTGACACAAATAGAGTTGGGTGCATTTTGCAAAGGGAACAATGCCAGTTTTCCATGTATGTTTAAAATGATTCATGCTATATATATTGAAATTAAACACATTATATTAAATAGATAATTGCTGCAGGGGATATTTATATAGGAAATAAATTCAGATATACATAGAAATCATATATATGTTTTGAAAACATAAAAGGTCTTACTTAGCCTCTGGTTTTTAAGAATATTTGTGGACCTAAAAGTAAATGATTAATAATACTTAATCTTATTTCAGATGGACCATAGACATATGAATGCTTAAACCATTTCTGATAATTGTTTCCATTTCTATTGCAGGCATCAATTCATATATGCAGAAATTGTCGGAGACATAGAACATATTATATTAAGTGAAAGAAAACATATTAGAATGTATAAATGCCATTAATTTCAGAATAATTGGCAGTATAAATTAATATAATACAATATAAATAATGTTAGACACATGTTTCATATCAAAATGACCAGAGAGGTAATATGATCTTACCCAGCTGCGATTGGTATTGCGAACTTATTAATATAAAGAAAATGATGGTAGTTTATTACATATTTTAAAGAAAGATGTTTAAATGTATAGCTGTATTTTTTTTTGTCATGCTGCATTTGTTCTGTGCTGGCTGTTTGTAATACTGCCACCCGATGGACAAGGTACGGTGTTGCGACACAGGTATTACAGCCAGGAGATGATTGGCTGTTAAAGAATGCCTCTCCTTAGCAACGCACACTCACAAGGGGAGCCAATAGTAGGGACAAGGTTTCGAAGGGCCACCCATATTTCACACCTATGATTAGACAATAAGTTGTATGCAGAAGGGAAAAAAGGAAACTGGCTGCTGAGTTTTGTAACTGACTGAAACTGTTTGCGTGGGACACAGTCAAACTATAAAAACAAAGTGGGCCATACTTCTCCTCTTCCATTGCAATTACACTTATTTTATATGAGGTGGGAAAAGTCTTGAAGCTGAACATCATTTTGGTAAAGTATAAGAAAAGGGCTGCTAATTACATGTGAAATTTTAAAGTCACTGCAGTTTAAAGTACAGTTAAAAGATATTTAAAGAAGCAGTGTGTTTTTCAAGTTAGCATTTCACAGCCTATATATTGTTTAAATCTGTATCTGATTTGTTAAGTAACTCATCTGTGCAAGTTCTGATATTGTAAGTTAATTATTGTATTAGGATAAATTGCAGTTAAATATCAGAATATATATATATCCTATTGCTTAAGAGCACAGTTTAAAATTGTATTGTTTGGATGTTAAAAGATTTGTAAATAAGGCTGGTTTTTAAGATAAGCGTGTATGAATTTTGCATAGCATATTTAACCCTTTAAGGACACAGCTTTCAGTTTGCTCAATTGTTTTATGACGGAACAATTCCGTCATATGTCCTTAAGAGGTTAAATAGTTTTCAAGCGCATATAATATTTCATTTCCTTTTATTGCAAATATATTTCAATATGTTCATGGATATTAACTAAATAAAAGAATTCAGATATTTATATTAATTTTATAGTCTAGTAAGTGCATGTTGATTAAGGATTTCTATTTTTAAGGAAAATTATTTGTATTGTGATTATAACCCTGCCATAAGCTGATATATTATTTGGATAGCACTACTAAGATTTTCATAAATATACTGACAAAATAAAGAATTATTTACCGTTTTTGGATCTTCCGCATGTAACAGAAGCCTGACCTTGATGGATCGGCTACATCATATGAAAAGACTATAGTTTGTGACAGTCTTTCAGTTAGACCTATCAGGCATTTTCTTTGCCCAATGCTCATACCTTTTTATGGCTTGAGCCCTGACCCAGTGTTAATGTTTACTTCATGTGCTATCTCTCTGAGCCTAAGGGAAATAGTTAGGGAAATGTCTTCTCAACATGGTCAGAAGGTAAACATTGTATTCTGTGACTGCCAACTGTGTTTACAGGCTGTGGGAGCAGAGTGCAGCGGTTCCCACATTCTGTACTCATTGGAAGCAGAGTGCAATCGGTTCCTTTGGCCATGCGTAGTTAGGAAATTGCCTTTTGGCACACTTTTTCAATATGGGATAGCATGTGTTGTGAATTCTTAGCAATTGGGTAGGTAGTTACCAAAAGTTGTATGGCCCCTCCGTTTCCCCCTCCATTTATCTGTATATACCATCACCTTTCACTTCATTCTTGTCATGGTCAGAAGGTAAACATTTTATTCTGTGACTGCCAACTGTGTTTACAGGCTGTGGGAGCAGAGTGCGGCTGTTCCCACATTCTGTACTCATGGGAAGCGGAAGCAGAGTGCAATCGGTTCCTTTGGCCATGCTTTAGTTATGGAAAAAGTGTGCCAAAAGGCAATTTCCCTATGTGATGATGGGATAGCATATGTTGTGAATTCTTAGCAATTGGGTAGGTAGTTACCAAAAGTTGTATGGCCCCTCCGTTTCCCCCTCCATTTGTCTGTATATACCATCACTTACCACTTCATTCTTGTCATGGTCAGAAGGTAAACATTTTATTCTGTGACTGCCAACTGTGTTTACAGGCTGTGGGAGCAGAGTGCGGCTGTTCCCACATTCTGTACTCATCGGAAGCAGAGTGCAATCGGTTCCTTTGGCCATGCGTAGTTAGGGAAATTGCCTTTTGGCACACTTTTTCCATATGTGATGATGGGATAGCATGTGTTGTGAATTCTTAGCAATTGGGTAGGTAGTTGCCAAAAGTTGTATGGCCCCTCCGTTTCCCCCTCCATTTGTCTTTATACACCATCACTTTTCACTTCATTCTTGTGTTGCACGTCTGCATATACAACTGTAGAAAGGATTTCTACAGTTCTTCATTGCTTCAAATAAAGAATTATTTACCGTTTTTTGGATCTTCCGCATGTAAAAGAAGCCTGACCTTGATGGATCGGCTACATCATATGAAAAGACTAAAGTTTGCGGCAGTCTTTCAATTAGACCTATCAGGCATTTTCTTTGCCCAGTGCTCATACCTTTTTATGGCTTGAGCGCTGACCCAGTGTTAATGTTTACTTCATGTGCTATCTCTCTGAGCCTAAGGGAAATAGTTAGGGAAATGTCTTCTCAACATGGTCAGAAGGTAAACATTTTATTCTGTGACTGCCAACTGTGTTTACAGGCTGTGGGAGCAGACTGCAGCTGTTCCCACATTCTGTGGTCATGGGAAGTGGAAGCAGAGTGCAATCGGTTCTTTTGGCCATGCATAGTTAGGGAAATTGCCTTTCGCACTCTTTTCCCTTATGTGATGATGTCATAGCATGTGTTGTAAATTCTTAGCAATTGGGTAGGTAGTCCCCAAAAGATAAATGGTCTCCCCATACATTCACTACCATTTGGATCTTCAGCATGTAACAGATGACCGACCTGGATGGAAGAGCTACAATAACTCCTCTGAAAAGACTCCAGTTTGTGTTTGCATCGCAAACATACTTTCAATTACCACTATCGGGCATTTTCTTTGCCCGATGCTTATGTCTTTTTATGGCTTGAGCGCTGACCCAGTGTTAATGTTTACTTCATGTGCCATCTCTCTGAGCCTAAGGGAAATAGTTAGGGAAATGTCTTCTCAACATGGTCAGAAGGTAAACATTTCATTCTGTGACTGCCAACTGTGTTCACAGGCTGTGGGAGCAGAGTGCGGCTGTTCCCACATTTTGTACTCATGGGAAGCGGAAGCAGAGTGCAATCGGTTCCTTTGGCCATGTATAGTTAGGGAAGTTGCCTTTGGCACACTTTTCCCTTATGTGATGAGCTGATAGGATGTGTAATGAATTCTTAGCAATTGGGTAGGTAGTCGCCAAAAGAGTAATGGTGCCTCCATTTTATTTTCGATCTCTGAAATCTTCTTTTTCATCTGCTACATGAATTTTACTTTTTGTTTTGCAAGTCGAGCCTTTCAACTGTGGAAAGAACACGTACGGTTAATTATTGCTTTAAATATGTGAGGGGTGTGGGTATATCTGTGTGCATGGGCATGTTTGTGTGCATGGTCATATGTGGACACGGTTGCGGTCATATGTGCATGCATGGACATATTTGTGCATATGTGTGGGCGTGGGAATGTGTGGTGTGGGCATGGTCATGTGTGCGCGTGAGCATGGACATATATGTGTTCATGAGCATCTGTGCACGTTGTCATGGGCATGTGTGGGCATGGTCATATATATGTGTGCGCGTGGGCATGGTCATGTGTGCGCGTGGGTATATATGTGGGCATGGGTGTGGTCATGGGCATGTGTGGCCATGTGCAGATGCGTGGGCATGTGTATAGTATTTATGTATGTTTTCCGAACACTAAAATTTCACAAATCAAAATGTGCTTTTTGTTCAACTGCTTAATCTATTGTTCAAATGTAAAAACATTTGTTTACTTTTCACGTTACTGTTTTTTTCATGCAGATATAGGAAAGGCAACTTTAACTTTGTACACTGTAGATTTGATGCGCCTAAAGCATCAAGTTGTCTGGCTTCTTACTCTAAGGGTTTTTACCTCCTTTATTTTCCAGATTGCAGAGAACTTGATCAAACGCCTTCATGCAACTATTCCTTGATGGGAACTTGTCACATCATGCCAAGTAAGAATGAGCTTTTGACAGGGTACCATATGCAAGTTATAGTTCTTAAAATGTCAATGTTTGCATATTTTCTTTAAAATGGTCAACACACTGACCACGAGTGACTTATTTTTTTTATGTTTAGTGTATTGTGTTAGCATTGGAACATCATGTGGTGGTGCAGATGCTGATGGTTCTACCATTCTACTTTTTAAGGGATTTTGTTGGTTTTAAAGGACAAAATAAAATGCTACCCCTCTATAAAAAACCAGAGTTGGTTACTCTGTTTCTAATGACATGGTGAGTCCACGGATCATCTAATTACTATTGGGAATATCACTCCTGCCCAGCAGAAGGCGGCAGAGTACCACAGCAAAGCTGTTAAATATCACCTCCCTTCCCTCCAACCCCAGTCATTCTCTTTGCCTATGTTAAGAGCAAGGCGGTGGTAAAGTTTAGGTGTTTGGAAGAAGATTTTTCAAGCAAGATTTTATTTTTCAGCAGTGCAAGCTTGTTCTGCTTTGTCCTGGGGTGTAGCCGTAGTCCATGTCAGTCTCTTCAGTAGAGCAGTGGTGGCTTTTAAGCAATGTAAACTTGTGGGTTAAATCCTCACTATGCCTCCCATGTATTTAATGCTGCCCTAACTTTGAAAGCCTGAGTAAGATTACTCGGTCTTTGTTTTTCTTCACAGGTCCATGTGAGGGAACATGCTTCTCAAACCTAGTGAGCTGCCTTGCTGCATGGCAGATTTCTTAAGGTAAGTGCTGAATTTATTTTCTCTTGTTAAGTGTATCCAGTCCACGGATCATCCATTACTTGTGGGATATTCTCCTTCCCAACAGGAAGTTGCAAGAGGATCACCCACAGCAGAGCTGCTATATAGCTCATCCCCTCACTGCCATATCAAGTCATTCTCTTGCAACTCTCAACTAAGATGGAGGTTGTAAGAGGACTGTGGTGTTTTATACTTAGTTTATTTCTTCAATCAAAAGTTTGTTATTTTTAAATGGTACCGGAGTGTACTGTTTATCTCGGGCAGTATTTAGAAGAAGAATCTGCCTGCGTTTTCTATGATCTTAGCAGAAGTAACTAAGATCCTTTGCTGTTCTCACATATTCTGAGGAGTGAGGTAACTTCAGAGGGGGAATAGCGTGCAGGTTTTCCTGTAATAAGGTATGTGCAGTTAAAATATTTTTCTAGGGATGGAATTTGCTAGAAAATGCTGCTGATACCGAAGTAATGTAAGTAAAGCCTTAAATGCAGTGATAGCGACTGGTATCAGGCTTATTAATAGAGATACATACTCTTATAAAAGTGTATTTTAAAACGTTTGCTGGCATGTTTAATCGTTTTTTACATATGTTTGGTGATAAAACTTATTGGGGCCTAGTTTTTTCCACATGGCTGGCTTGAATTTTGCCTAGAAACAGTTCCCTGAGGCTTCCCACTGTTGTAATATGAGTGGGAGGGGCCTGTTTTAGCGTTTTTTTTGCACAGCAAAAATTAGACACAGACATCCAGCTTCTTCCTGCATGATCCAGGACTTCTCTGAAGGGCTCAAAAGGCTTCAAAAGTCGTATTGAGGGAGGTAAAAAGCCACAGTAGAGCTGTGGCAGTTGTTGTGACTGTTTAAAAAACGTTTTTGTCATTTGTTGTTCCGTTTTTGGTATTAAGGGGTTAATCATCCATTTGCAAGTGGGTGCAATGCTCTGCTAACTTATTACATACACTGTAAAAATTTTGTTGGTGTAACTGCATTTTTTCACTGTTATTTCAAAATTTGGGAAAATTTGTGTTTCTTAAAGGCGCAGTAACGTTTTTTTATATTGCTTGTAAACTTGTTTTAAAGTGTTTTACAAGCTTGCTAGTCTCATTGCTAGTCTGTTTAAACATGTCTGACACAGAGGAACCTACTTGTTCATTATGTTTGAAAGCCATGGTGGAGCCCCATAGGAGAATGTGTACTAAATGTATTGATTTCACCTTAAACAGTAAAGATCACTCTTTATCTATAAAAGAATTATCACCAGAGGATTCTGTCGAGGGGGAAGTTATGCCGACTAACTCTCCCCACGTGTCAGACCCTTCGCCTCCCGCTCAGGGGACGCACGCTAATATGGCGCCAATTACATCAGGGATGCCCATAGCGATTACCTTGCAGGACATGGCTGCAATCATGAATAATACCCTGTCAGAGGTATTATCTAGATTGCCTGAATTTAGAGACAAGCGCGATAGCTCTGGGGTTAGGAAAGATACAGAGCGCGCAAATGCTTTTAGAGCCATGTCTGATACTGCGTCACACTATGTAGAACATGAGGACGGAGAGCTTCAGTCTGTGGGTGACATCTCTGACTCGGGGAAACCTGATTCAGAGATTTCTCATTTTAAATTTAAGCTTGAGAACCTCCGTGTATTGCTTGGGGAGGTATTAGCTGCTCTGAATGACTGTAACACAGTTGCAATTCCAGAGAAATTGTGTAGGCTGGATAGATACTATGCGGTGCCGGTGTGTACTGACGTTTTTCCTATACCTAAAAGGCTTACAGAAATTATTAGCAAGGAGTGGGATAGACCCGGTGTGCCCTTTTCCCCACCTCCTATATTTAGAAAAATGTTTCCAATAGACGCCACTACACGGGACTTATGGCAGACGGTCCCTAAGGTGGAGGGAGCAGTTTCTACTTTAGCAAAGCGTACCACTATCCCGGTTGAGGACAGTTGTGCTTTTTCAGATCCAATGGATAAAAAATTAGAGGGTTACCTTAAGAAAATGTTTGCGCCTGTCACTGCTGCGGCGGCATTATGGTTTGAGGCCCTGGAAGAGGCCATCCAGACAGCTCCATTGAATGAAATTATTGACAAGCTTAGAACGCTTAACTCATTTGTTTCTGATGCCATTGTTCATTTGACCAAACTAACGGCTAAGAATTCCGGATTCGCCATCCAGGCGCGTAGGGCGCTATGGCTTAAATCCTGGTCAGCTGACCTGACTTCAAAGTCTAAATTACTCAACATTCCTTTCAAGGGGCAGACCTTATTAGGGCCTGGCTTGAAGGAAATTATTGCTGACATTACTGGAGGCAAGGGTCATACCCTTCCTCAGGACAGGGCCAAATCAAAGGCCAAACAGTCTTATTTTCGTGCCTTTCGAAATTTCAAGGCAGGAGCAGCATCAACTTCCTCCGCTTCAAAACAAGAGGGAACTGTTGCTCATTCCAGACAGGCCTGGAAACCTAACCAGTCCTGGAACAAGGGCAAGCAGGCCAGGAAGCCTGCTGCTGCCCCCAAGACAGCATGAAGGAACGGCCCCCTATCCGGAAACGGATCTAGTGGGGGGCAGACTTTCTCTCTTTGCCCAGGCGTGGGCAAGAGATGTTCAGGATCCCTGGGCGTTGGAGATCATATCTCAGGGATATCTTCTGGACTTCAAAGCTTCTCCTCCACAAGGGAGATTTCATCTTTCAAGGTTATCAGCAAACCAGATAAAGAAAGAGGCATTCCTAAGCTGTGTGCAAGACCTCCTAGTAATGGGAGTGATCCATCCAGTTCCGCGGACGGAACAGGGACAGGGATTTTATTCAAATCTGTTTGTGGTTCCCAAGAAAGAGGGAACCTTCAGACCAATCTTGGATCTAAAGATCTTAAACAAATTCCTCAGAGTTCCATCATTCAAAATGGATACTATTTGGACCATCCTACCCATGATCCAAGAGGGTCAGTACATGACCACAGTGGACTTAAAGGATGCCTACCTTCACATACCGATTCACAAAGATCATCATCGGTTCTTAAGGTTTGCCTTTCTAGACAGGCATTACCAATTTGTAGCTCTTCCCTTTGGGTTGGCCACTGCCCGAGAATTTTTACAAAGGTTCTGGGCTCACTTCTGGCGGTTCTAAGACCGCGAGGCATAGCGGTGGCTCCGTATCTAGACGACATCCTGATACAGGCGTCAAGCTTTCAAATTGCCACGTCTCATACAGAGATAGTTCTGGCATTTCTGAGGTCGCATGGGTGGAAAGTGAATGTGGAAAAGAGTTCTCTATCACCACTCACAAGAGTCTCCTTCCTAGGGACTCTTATAGATTCTGTAGAGATGAAAATTTACCTGACGGAGTCCAGGTTATCAAAACTTCTAAATGCTTGCTGTGTCCTTCATTCCATTCCACGCCCGTCAGTGGCTCAGTGCATGGAAGTAATCGGCTTAATGGTAGCGGCAATGGACATAGTGCCATTTGCGTGCCTGCATCTCAGACCGCTGCAATTATGCATGCTAAGTCAGTGGAATGGGGATTACTCAGATTTGTCCCCTCTACTAAATCTGGATCAAGAGACCAGAGATTCTCTTCTCTGGTGGCTTTCTCTGGTCCATCTGTCCAAGGGTATGACCTTTCGCAGGCCAGATTGGACGATTGTAACAGATGCCAGCCTTCTAGGTTGGGGCGCAGTCTGGAACTCCCTGAAGGCTCAGGGATCGTGGACTCAGGAGGAGAAACTCCTCCCAATAAATATTCTAGAGTTAAGAGCAATATTCAATGCTCTTCTAGCTTGGCCTCCGTTAGCAACACTGAGGTTCATCAGATTTCAGTCGGACAACATCACAACTGTGGCTTACATCAACCATCAAGGGGGAACCAGGAGTTCCCTAGCGATGTTAGAAGTCTCAAAGATAATTCGCTGGGCAGAGTCTCACTCTTGCCACCTGTCAGCGATCCACATCCCAGGCGTAGAGAACTGGGAGGCGGATTTTCTAAGTCGTCAGACTTTTCATCCGGGGGAGTGGGAACTCCATCCGGAGGTGTTTGCTCAACTGGTCCATCATTGGGGCAAACCAGAACTGGATCTCATGGCGTCTCACCAGAACGCCAAGCTTCCTTGTTACGGATCCAGGTCCAGGGACCCGGGAGCAACGCTGATAGATGCTCTAGCAGCTCCTTGGTTCTTCAACCTGGCCTATGTGTTTCCACCGTTTCCTCTGCTCCCTCGACTGATTGCCAAAATCAAACAGGAGAGAGCATCGGTGATTCTGATAGCGCCTGCGTGGCCACGCAGGACCTGGTATGCAGACTTAGTGGACATGTCATCTCTTCCACCATGGACTCTGCCTCTGAGGCAGGACCTTCTAATACAAGGTCCTTTCAATCATCCAAATCTAATTTCTCTGAGACTGACTTTATGGAGATTGAACGCTTGATTCTATCAAGGCGTGGCTTCTCCGAGTCAGTCATTGATACCTTAATACAGGCTCGGAAGCCTGTCACCAGGAAAATCTACCATAAGATATGGCGTAAATATCTTTATTGGTGTGAATCCAAGAGTTACTCATGGAGTAAGGTTAGGATTCCTAGGATATTGTCCTTTCTCCAAGAGGGTTTGGACAAAGGCTTATCAGCTAGTTCTTTAAAAGGACAGATCTCTGCTCTGTCTATTCTTTTGCACAAGCGTCTGGCAGAAGTTCCAGACGTCCAGGCATTTTGTCAGGCTTTGGTTAGGATTAAGCCTGTGTTTAAAACTGTTGCTCCCCCGTGGAGCTTAAACTTGGTTCTTAAAGTTCTTCAGGGAGTTCCGTTTGAACCCCTTCATTCCATTGATATCCAACTTTTATCTTGGAAAGTTCTGTTTTTGATGGCTATTTCCTCGGCTCGAAGAGTCTCGGAGTTATCTGCCTTACTTTGTGATTCTCCTTGTCTGATTTTTCATTCAGACAAGGTAGTTCTGCGTACCAAACCTGGGTTTTTACCTAAGGTGGTTTCTAACAGGAATATCAATCAAGAGATTGTTGTTCCATCATTGTGTCCTAATCCTTCTTCAAAGAAGGAACGTCTTTTGCATAATCTGGACGTAGTCCGTGCCTTGAAGTTTTACTTACAGGCTACTAAAGATTTTTGTCAAACATCTGCCCTGTTTGTCGTTTACTCTGGACAGAGGAGAGGTCAAAAAGCTTCGGCAACCTCTCTCTCCTTTTGGCTTTGGAGCATAATACGCTTAGCCTATGAGACTGCTGGACAGCAGCCCCCTGAAAGGATTACAGCTCATTCTACTAGAGCTGTGGCTTCCACCTGGGCCTTTAAAAATGAGGCCTCTGTTGAACAGATTTGCAAGGCTGCGACTTGGTCTTCGCTTCACACCTTTTCAAAATTTTACAAATTTGACACTTTTGCTTCTTCTGAGGCTGTTTTTGGGAGAAAGGTTCTACAGGCAGTGGTTCCTTCCGTTTAAGTTCCTGCCTTGTCCCTCCCATCATCCGTGTACTTTAGCTTTGGTATTGGTATCCCACAAGTAATGGATGATCCGTGGACTGGATACACTTAACAAGAGAACATAATTTATGCTTACCTGATAAATTTTATTTCTCTTGTAGTGTATCCAGTCCACGGCCCGCCCTGTCCTTTTAAGGCAGGTCTACATTTTAATTAAACTACAGTCACCACTGCACCCTATGGTTTCTCCTTTCTTGTCTTGTTTCGGTCGAATGACTGGATATGGCAGTGAGGGGAGGAGCTATATAGCAGCTCTGCTGTGGGTGATCCTCTTGCAACTTCCTGTTGGGAAGGAGAATATCCCACAAGTAATGGATGATCCGTGGACTGGATACACTACAAGAGAAATAAATTTATCAGGTAAGCATAAATTATGTTTTTTTCTGGGACATATACAGGAAAACTTTGGCACTTTAAATTTAATAATGGGACAAAATACCCTAATTCCATAGGAGAATGTCTATTATGTTATGGATGGCAGTAATGGCAGGCACTGGGGACGAGGAGATTGTGGCTCAATATGTGGTGTGTGTTTCACTTACTCCCGGCAGCATTATTTTAGAGACATTTTGCCGACCGGGAGGTAAATTTTTTTTATTTTTTTTTTGATATGCCCATGATGGGCGAAACTAGCTGAGACGGCAAGTTTCTGTTGCGCACCTTTTCCCCTTCACTTCCTGTGTTCCGGAGAGACAGCAGTATTGCAGTCTTGTACGCTGTGCTACGGTGAAGCGGGAGAGCAGCCTCAGATCTGTCAAATACATTGCTTAGGCTGAGTCCGAACTTCTGCTAACAGAATATACACTCCGGTGGCAGCAAGGAAGGTAGGCACCCCAGCAAAGCTAAGCTGAGGTGTAGATGTTGTCCGAAGCATTTGTGACAGCTTATTTATTTTTTGCCAGCAAAAATAAGTTTTGTTTTAACATTTAAAGAGACAGTAACGTTTTTTTGGTGTATTAATTTCAACCTAAATTATCAGTTTATTCTAAATTGATCAATTGTGAGTAAAGATGGACCAAGATGCCATGCAAAATGTTTCTTGTTGTTTGTTTTGATGGTAACGTGGAACCACCTATCCCTTTCTGTTCCTCATGTATTGAGAGAACTTTAAATTACAGGGATAGACTTTTTTTTCTGAGCCAACATTGTCGAAGGGGGATTCTGTCCAGGAGCCTTCTGACGATGTTAAAGATATGCTGCAGCTTTCTCCTCAAGTGTCCCAAATGCTATCGTCCACACATGCAGTGCCCTGCGCTTCCTCTCAAGCTCCGCCTGGAGTTAGTTTATAAGACATTGCTAGCCTCATGGCTTCTGCGGTATCTGATGCGTTGTCAACTTTTGCCATGCTGCAGGGAAAGCACAAGAGGAAACGTAAAGAATCAGCAAGTAAGGTTTCTGACACAGTCGTGGCTATTCTGAATGTTCCCTCCCAGAAATCTGAGGAGGATACTTCGGTAGCATCTGAGGGTGAAATCTCAGACAGTGTAATTCCTCCTCCTGATGCTGAAGTTGTATCCTTCAGGTTTAAGCTGGAGCACCTCTGTATGTTACTTAAGGAGGTTTTGGCTACCTTGGGCGACTCAGACACTACGGTCGTAGTCCATCCTAAGAAGTCTAGCAAGCTAAACAAGTATTTTGATGTACCTTCCATGGTGAAGATTTTCCCTGTATGAGATCGGGCTACAGAGATTATTGCTAAGGAATGGGAGAGACCGGGTATTCCTTTTTCTCCATCCCCTATTTTTAAAAAGATGTTTCCTATTGCTGACCGATTGCACTCTGCTTCCTCTTCCCAAGGAGTCTTGGCAATCGGTCCCCAAGGTGGAAGGGGTGATTTCCACTTTAGCTAAGAGGACCACTATTCCTATAGAGGATAGTTGTTCCTTTAAGGAGCCTATGGATAAGAAGTTGGAGGGATTGCTCAAAAAGAATTATGTTCACCAGGGTTTACAATGGCAACCTGCGGAGTGTATTGCTACCGTCACTAGTGCGGCATACTGGTTTGATGCATTTTCTGATTCTATTCAGACGGACGCTCCCCTTGACGAGATCCAGGCTAGGATCAAGGCCCTTAAGTTGGCCAATTCTTTTATTACGGGTGCTTCCCTACAGGTTATTAAGCTAGGATCAAAAATTTCTGGGTTTGCCGTACTGTCCCGCAGAGCCTTATGGTTGAAAATCCTGGTCTGTGGATGTGTCTAAGCTTTTAGCGATTCCCTAAAAGGGTAAGACCTTGTTTGGGCCGAGCTTGGCTGAGATTATTTCCTACATAACGGGAGGAAAGGGTAATTTCCTTCCTCAGGATAAGAGGAATAAGCAGAAGGGACGTCGGAGTAATTTTCGTTCCTTTCGAAACTTCAAGGGTAAGCCTTCCTCTCCCTCTACAAAGCTGGAATAGTCCAGGCTTTCCTGGAGGTCCAACCAGTCGTGGAACAAGGGAAAGCAATCTAAGAAGCCCGCTACTGACTCAAAGTCAGCATGAAGGGTCTACCCCTGATCCGGGACCACATCTTGTAATGGGCAGACTTTCCTTCTTCGCTCAGGCTTGGGTTTGGGATGTTCAGGATCCCTAAGCGGTGGACATCGTGTCCCAGGGATACAAACTAGAGTTCAAAGCCTTTCCTCCCAGGGGCAGACCTTTCTGACCTGGTAGTGATAGTCCCTGTTCCAATGCAGGAACAGGATCTAGGATTTTACTTCAATTGATTTGTGGTTCCCAAAAAAGAGGGACCTTTCAGACCAATTCTAGATCTCAAAAGTTTAAACAAGTTCCTCACAGTATCGTCCTTCAAGATGGAAACTATTCGTTCCATTCTTCCCTTGGTTCAAGAGGGTCAATTTATGACAACAGTAGATTTAAAGGACGCGTACCTGCATGTTCCCGTCCATAGGGATCATCATAAATTTCTGAGCTTCGCATTTCTAGACAAATTCTTCCAGTTTGTGGCTCTTCCATTTGGCCTTGCCACAGCTCCCAGAATTTTTTCAAAGGTCCTGGGATCCCTGTTGGCGGTGCTCTGGTTGCAGGGCATTGAGTGGCACCTTATCTGAATGACATTCTGGTTCAGGCGTTATCCTTTCAACAAGCAAACTCCCACACGGAGATGTTATCTTTCCTGCGCTCTCACGGATGGAAGGTGAATTTGGGAAAGAGTTCCTTAATTCTAGCTACAAGGGTGGTGTTCTTGGGAACCATAAATAGATTCCCTATCGATGAAAATATTTCTGACAGAGGTCAGAAAATCAAAGATTTTCGATTCTTGTCCGACGCTTCAGTCCTCTCTTCGGCCGTCAGTGGCTCAATGTTTGGAGGTGATGGGTCTGATGGTAGCTGCCATGGACATCATTCAGTTTGCTTGTTTCCACCTCAGACCTCTGCAGTTATGCATGCTCAGGCAGTGGAACGGGGATTATGCGGATCTGTCGCCGCAATTACATCTGGATCAGGTGACAAGAGATTCTCTTCTTTGGTGGTTGCCTTAGGATCATCTCTCCCAGGGAACCTGCTTCCGCAGACCCACCTTGGGTGATTTTGACAACAGACGCCAGCCTGCTGGGATGGGGAGCAGTCTGGGGCTCTCTAAAGTCTCAGGGGACATGAATTTTGGAGGAGTCTGTTCTCCCCATAAACATTCTGGAGCTGAGGGCAATCTTCAATGCTCTTCTGGCCTGGCCTCAGCTTTGGCCCGGTTTATCAGGTTCCAATCGGACAACATAACTTGAGTGGCTTTTCTGAGCAGACCGACCTTTCACCGGGAGTGGGAACTCCATCTGGAAGTTTTTTTTTCAAGCTTGATTCTCAAATGGGGACAGCCATATCTCATGGCATCTCGTCAGAATGCCAAGCTCCCGAGGTACGGGTTGAGATCGAGGGATCCTCAGGCTGTGGTTGAGAAAAATCCTGTTGATCAGGACGAAATGCGTAGAACATAGCAGTCTTCACTGTTGAATTTTGCCCTGTGAAGCTACCGTAGGTCCTCTCGTGCCGGGTGCATCTTGTCTGAGGATATCCTATTGGTTCATAGCCGAGGGTGTGTGTGTCCTCCTGACTTAGTGATCGGCATTTGAGGCTTGTATGTTGGCGGTATTAGTGGCTTCTACACACCAGGAAAAGACGCCCCTCGCTTCAACATATTGAACAAGGCTTCACAAGTTTGGCCCAAATTGAACTAACGGAACTACGGAGGATACATTTTATTTGATGTGCCTATTTATGTTCTCTATCTTGTGAGTACAATTGTTACGTGTGTCATTTTCATTAAAGTCTGGCTCTACACTTGAATTGTGTCCTGCGCTTCTCTCCTCTTTATTTAGACTATTGGAGGAGCAGCAAGATCTATTGGATTGGGAGTTTCATCATGAACTTCATATGAACAATACAAGTACTTGTATTTTGTATTATATGTATTTTCATTTTATTTTTTTGTGACATCTGTATGCAATTTATATTACAGTATTTATCTTTTTGAGCAGCAGAATTAAGAACAATACTTATAACTATTGTCCACTATATACTGTGTGTGTATATATTATAAAATAGACCTAAGCGTATATATAAAAAAAAAATATATATATATATATATTTTTTTATTATACATATTTTGTTTATTATATCTGGCTAGACTAGCGCTACTCAATTACTCTTGGTAGTATTTTTTTCTGTGCTGATAGATGCTCTGGCGGTCCCTTGGAATTTCAGTCTTGCATACCTATTTCCTCGCTCTCCTTCCTCTGGTCATTGCTCGAATCAATCAGGAGAGGGCGTCTGTGATCCTCATTGCACTGGCGTGGCCTCGCAGGATCTGGTATGCAGACCTAGTGGAGATGTCATCTCACCCTCCTTGGAGACTTCCACTGAGGAAGGACCTTCTACTTCAAGGGCCCTTCCTTCACCCAAATCTAGTTTCTCTGAAGCTGACTGCTTGGAGATTAAATGCTTAATTTTATCCAAGCGTGGTTTTTCGGAGTTGGTCATTGAGAACATGATTTAGGCTCGTAAACCTGTTACCAGGAAGATTTACTACAAGATATGGCGTAAATATCTGCTTTGGTGTGAATCCAGAGGCTAGAGTTCGGATTCCTAGAATTTTGTGTCTTCTCCAAGAAGGTTTGGAGAAGGGTTTATCGGTAAGTTCTTTGAGAGGTCAAATATCTGCCTTGTCTATTTTGTTACATAAATGTCTGGCGGATGTACCAGACGTGCAATCTTTTTGTCAGGCCATGGTCAGAATCAGGCCTGTATTCAAACCTGTTACTTCTCCCTGGAATCTTAACCTTGTTAAAGTTCTTCAACAGGTTCTGTTTGAGCCTATGCATTCCTTTAATATTAAGTTATTATCTTGGAAAGTTTTGTTTCTTGTTGCAATTTCTTCTGCCCGCAGAGTCTCAGAACTCTCTCTCTCTCTCTCTCTCTCTGCGTTGCAGTGTGAATCCCCTTATCTTATTTTTTATTCTGATAAGGTAGTTCTGCGTACTAAGTTGGGTTTCCTTCCTAAGGTTGTTTCGAATAGGAACATTAATCAAGAAATTGTTGTTCCTTCTTTATGTTCTATCCCCCCTTCTCATAAAGAGCGTCTGCTGCACAACCAAGAAGTGATGCATGCGTTGAAATTCTATTTACAGGCGACTAAGGAGTTTTGCCAGTCTTTGACTCTGTTGTTTTCTCTGGGAAACGTAAGGGTCAGAAAGTTATGGCTACTTCTCTTTCTTTGTGGCTGAAAGAGTATAGTTTGCTTGGCCTCTAAAGCTGCTGGAAAGAAGCCTCCTGAGAGTCACGGCTCATTCTACGAGGACTGTTTCCTCTTCCTGGGCATTAAAAAAAATTAAGCTTCTGTGGAACAGATTTGCAAGGCTGCAACTTGGTCCTCTCTACACACTTTTTCCAAATTCTATAAATTTGATACTTTTGGGGGAGAGGTTTTGGGTTTAGATGATCCGTGGACTCAACGTGTCAAGAATAAAATAAATTTATCAGGTAAGCATACATTTTGTTTTTCTTAAAATATCTATATGAAACACATGAACTAACACCCTCTAGCTGTGAATTTTTTTTCAAAGGCATTCAGATGAGAGGCGGCCTTCAAGGGCTTAGAAATTGGCATATGACCCTACCTAGGTTTATCTTTCAACTAAGAATAACAAAAGAACAAAGCAAAATTGATGATAAAAGTAAATTAGAAAGTTGTTTAAAATGACATTCCCTATCTGAATCGTGAAAGTTTTATTTTGACTCACTCGCAAAGGGAGGGAGATCCACACTGGTCAGAGTCAATATTTGCTAATATTGACATGACCAGACAAATGGTATATTTAAAATATAATAACATTTACATTTCTTTCATGTAATTAGCAAGAGTCCATGAGCTAGTGACGTATGGGATATACATTCCTACCAGGAGGGGCAAAGTTTCCCAAACCTCAAAATGCTTATAAATACACCCCTCACCACACCCACAAATCAGTTTTACAAACTTTGCCTCCTATGGAGGTGGTGAAGTAAGTTTGTGCTAGATTCTACGTTGATATGCGCTCCGCAGCAGGTTGGAGCCCGGTTTTCCTCTCAGCGTGCAGTGAATGCCATAGGGATGTGAGGAGAGTATTGCCTATTTGAATTCAATGATCTCCTTCTACGGGGTCTATTTCATAGGTTCTCTGTTATCGGTCGTAGAGATTCATTTCTTACCTCCCTTTTCAGATCGACGATATACTCTTATATATACCATTACCTCTACTGATTCTCGTTTCAGTACTGGTTTGGCTTTCTACTACATGTAGATGAGTGTCCTGGGGTAAGTAAGTCTTATGGTTGGTCACTTTTATATAAAGTTCTAAATATATGTATTCAAACATTTATTTGCCTTGACTCAGAATGTTCAACGTTCCTTATTTCAGACAGTCAGTTTCATATTTGGGATAATGCATATGAATAAATCAATTTTTTCTTACCTTAAAATTTGACTTTTTCCCTGTGGGCTGTTAGGCTCGCGGGGGCTGAAAATGCTTCATTTTATTGCGTCATTCTTGGCGCTGACTTTTTTGGCGCAAATTTTTTTTTCTGTTTCCGGCGTCATACATGTCGCTGGAAGTTGCGTCATTTTTGACGTTTTTTTGCGCCAAAAGTGTCGGCGTTCCGGATGTGGCGTCATTTTTGGCGCCAAAAGCATTTAGGCGCCAAATAATGTGGGCGTCTTGTTTGGCGCTAAAAAATATGGGCGTCACTTTTGTCTCCACATTATTTAAGTCTCATTATTTATTGCTTCTGGTTGCTAGAAGCTTGTTCACTGGCATTTTTTCCCATTCCTGAAACTGTCATTTAAGGAATTTGATCAATTTTGCTTTATATGTTGTTTTTTCTATTACATATTGCAAGATGTCCCAGATTGACACTGAGTCAGAAGATACTTCTGGAAAATCGCTGCCTGGTGCTGGATCTACCAAAGTTAAGTTTATCTGCTGTAAACTTGTGGTATCTGTTCCTCCAGCTGTTGTTTGTACTGAATGTCATGACAAACTTGTTAATGCAGATAATATTTCCTTTAGTAATGTTACATTACCTGTTGCTGTTCCGTCAACATCTAATACTCAGCGTGTTCCTGTTAACATAAGAGATTTTGTTTCTAAATCCATTAAGAAAGCTATGTCTGTTATTCCTCCTTCTAGTAAACGTAAAAAGTCTTTTAAAACTTCTCATGTTTCAGATGAATTTTTAAATGAACATCATCATTCTGATAATGGTTCTTCTGGTTCAGAGGATTCTGTCTCAGAGGTTGATGCTGATAAATCTTCATATTTATTTAAAATGGAATTTATTCGTTCTTTACTTAAAGAAGTCTTAATTGCATTAGAAATAGAGGATTCTGGTCCTCTTGATACTAAATCTAAACGTTTAAATAAGGTTTTTAAATCTCCTGTAGTTATTCCAGAAGTTTTTCCTGTCCCTGATGCTATTTCTGAAGTAATTTCCAGGGAATGGAATCATTTGGGTAATTCATTTACTCCTTCTAAACGTTTTAAGCAATTATATCCTGTGCCATCTGACAGATTAGAATTTTGGGACAAAATCCCTAAAGTTGATGGGGCTGTCTCTACTCTTGCTAAGCGTACTACTATTCCTACGGCAGATAGTACTTCTTTTAAGGATCCTTTAGATAGGAAAATTGAATCCTTTCTAAGAAAAGCTTACTTGTGTTCAGGTAATCTTCTTAGACCTGCTATATCTTTAGCGGATGTTGCTGCAGCTTCAACTTTTTGGTTAGAAGCTTTAGCGCAACAAGTAACAGATCATAATTCTCATAGCATTATTAATCTTCTTCAACATGCTAATAATTTTATTTGTGATGCCATCTTTGATATCATTAGGGTTGATGTCAGGTATATGTCTCTAGCTATTTTAGCTAGAAGAGCTTTATGGCTTAAAACTTGGAATGCTGATATGTCTTCTAAGTCTACTTTGCTTTCCCTTTCTTTCCAGGGTAATAAATTATTTGATTCTCAGTTGGATTCTATTATCTCAACTGTTACTGGAGGGAAAGGAACTTTTTTACCACAGGATAAAAAATCTAAAGGTAAATTTAGGTCTAATCGTTTTCGTTCCTTTCGTCACAATAAGGAACAAAAGCCTGATCCTTCATCCACAGGAGCGGTATCAGTTTGGAAACCATCTCCAGTCTGGAATAAATCCAAGCCTTTTAGAAAACCAAAGCCAGCTCCTAAGTCCACATGAAGGTGCGGCCCTCATTCCAGCTCAGCTGGTAGGGGGCAGATTACGTTTTTCAAAGAAATTTGAATCAATTCAATTCACAATCTTTGGATTCAGAACATTGTTTCAGAAGGGTACAGAATTGGCTTCAAGATAAGGCCTCCTGCAAAGAGATTTTTTCTTTCCCGTGTCCCAGTAAACCCAGCGAAGGCTCGAGCATTTCTGAAATGTGTTTCAGATCTAGAGTTGGCTGGAGTAATTATGCCAGTTCCAGTTCTGGAACAGGGGCTGAGGTTTTATTCAAATCTCTTCATTGTACCAAAGAAGGAGAATTCCTTCAGACCAGTTCTGGATCTAAAAATATTGAATCGTTATGTAAGGATACCAACATTCAAAATGGTAACTGTAAGGACTATCCTGCCTTTTGTTCAGCAAGGGCATTATATATCCACAATAGATTTACAGGATGCATATCTGCATATTCCGATTCATCCAGATCACTATCAGTTTCTGAGATTCTCTTTCCTAGACAAGCATTACCAGTTTGTGGCTCTGCCGTTTGGCCTAGCAACAGCTCCAAGGATTTTTACAAAGGTTCTCGGTGCCCTTCTGTCTGTAATCAGAGAACAGGGTATTGTGGTATTTCCTTATTTGGACGATATCTTGGTACTTGCTCAGTCTTCACATTTAGCAGAATCTCATACGAATCGACTTGTGTTGTTTCTTCAAGATCATGGTTGGAGGATCAATTTACCAAAAAGTTCATTGATTCCTCAGACAAAGTTAACCTTTTTAGGTTTCCAGATAGATTCAGTGTCCATGACTCTATCTTTGACAGACAAGAGACGTCTGAAATTGATATCAGCTTGTCGAAACCTTCAGTCACAATCATTCCCTTCGGTAGCCTTATGCATGGAAATTCTAGGTCTTATGACTGCTGCATCGGACGCGATCCCCTTTGCTCGTTTTCACATGCGACCTCTTTAGCTCTGTATGCTGAACCAGTGGTGCAGGGATTACACAAAGATATCTCAATTAATATCTTTAAAACCGATTGTTCGACACTCTCTGACGTGGTGGACAGATCACCATCGTTTAGTTCAGGGGTCTTCTTTTGTTCTTCCGACCTGGACTGTAATTTCAACAGATGCAAGTCTGACAGGTTGGGGAGCTGTTTGGGGGTCTCTGACAGCACAAGGGGTTTGGGAATCTCAGGAGGTGAGATTACCGATCAATATTTTGGAACTCCGTGCAATTTTCAGAGCTCTTCAGTCATGGCCTCTTCTAAAGAGAGAATCGTTCATTTGTTTTCAGACAGACAATGTCACAACTGTGGCATACATCAATCATCAAGGAGGGACTCACAGTCCTCTGGCTATGAAAGAAGTATCTCGAATACTGGTATGGGCGGAATCCAGCTCCTGTCTAATTTCTGCGTTTCATATCCCAGGTATAGACAATTGGGAAGCGGATTATCTCAGTCGCCAAACGTTACATCCGGGCGAATGGTCTCTTCACCCAGAGGTATTTCTTCAGATTGTTCGAATGTGGGGACTTCCAGAAATAGATCTGATGGCTTCTCATCTAAACAAGAAACTTCCCGGGTATCTGTCCAGATCCAGGGATCCTCAGGCGGAAGCAGTGGATGCATTGTCACTTCCTTGGAAGTATCATCCTGCCTATATCTTTCCGCCTCTAGTTCTTCTTCCAAGAGTAATCTCCAAGATTCTGAAGGAATGCTCGTTTGTTCTGCTGGTGGCTCCAGCATGGCCTCACAGGTTTTGGTATGCGGATCTTGTCCGGATGGCCTCTTGCCAACCATGGACTCTTCCGTTAAGACCAGACCTTCTGTCACAAGGTCCTTTTTTCCATCAGGATCTCAAATCCTTAAATTTAAAGGTATGGAGATTGAACGCTTGATTCTTAGTCAAAGAGGTTTCTCTGACTCTGATTAGTACTATGTTACAGGCTCGTAAATCTGTATCTAGAAAGATATATTATAGAGTTTAGAAGACTTACATTTCTTGGTGTCTTTCTCATCATTTTTCCTGGCATTCTTTTAGAATTCCGAGAATTCTACAGTTTCTTCAGGATGGTTTGGATAAAGGTTTGTCTGCAAGTTCCTTGAAAGGACAAATCTCTGCTCTTTCTGTTCTTTTTCACAGAAAGATTGCTAATCTTCCTGATATTCATTGTTTTGTGCAAGCTTTGGTTCGTATAAAGCCTGTCATTAAGTCAATTTCTCCTCCTTGGAGTTTGAATTTGGTTCTGTGGGCTCTTCAAGCTCCTCCGTTGAACCTATGCATTCATTGGACATTAAATTACTTTCTTGGAAAGTTTTGTTTCTTTTGGCCATCTCTTCTGCTAGAAGAGTTTCTGAATTATCTGCTCTTTCTTGTGAGTCTCCTTTTCTGATTTTTCATCAGGATAAGGCGGTGTTGCGAACTTCTTTTCAATTTTTACCTAAGGTTGTGAATTCTAACAACATTAGTAGAGAAATTGTGGTTCCTTCATTGTGTCCTAATCCTAAGAATTCTAAGGAAAGATCATTGCATTCTTTAGATGTAGTTAGAGCTTTGAAATATTATGTTGAAGCTACTAAGAATTTCCGAAAGACTTCTAGTCTATTTGTTATCTTTTCCGGTTCTAGGAAAGGTCAGAAGGCCTCTGCCATTTCTTTGGCATCTTGGTTGAAATCTTTAATTCATCATGCTTATGTCGAGTCGGGTAAAACTCCGCCTCAAAGGATTACAGCTCATTCTACTAGGTCAGTTTCTACTTCCTGGGCGTTTAGGAATGAAGCTTTGGTTGATCAGATTTGCAAAGCAGCAACTTGGTCTTCTTTGCATACTTTTACTAAATTCTACCATTTTGATGTGTTTTCTTCTGAAGCTGTTTTTGGTAGAAAAGTACTTCAGGCAGCTGTTTCAGTTTGATTCTTCTGCTTATAATTTCAATTTTTTTTCATTATATGATTTAAACTTTATTTTTGGGTGTGGATTTTTTTTCAGCGGAATTGGCTGTCTTTATTTTATCCCTCCCTCTCTAGTGACTCTTGCGTGGAAGATCCACATCTTGGGTAGTCATTATCCCATACGTCACTAGCTCATGGACTCTTGCTAATTACATGAAAGAAAACATAATTTATGTAAGAACTTACCTGATAAATTCATTTCTTTCATATTAGCAAGAGTCCATGAGGCCCACCCTTTTTTGTGGTGGCTATGATTTTTTTGTATAAAGCACAATTATTCCAATTCCTTATTTTTTATGCTTTCACACTTTTTTCTTATCACCCCACATCTTGGCTATGCGTTAAACTGATTTGTGGGTGTGGTGAGGGGTGTATTTATAGGCATTTTGAGGTTTGGGAAACTTTGCCCCTCCTGGTAGGAATGTATATCCCATACGTCACTAGCTCATGGACTCTTGCTAATATGAAAGAAATGAATTTATCAGGTAAGTTCTTACATAAATTATGTTTTTTTTGTTTTTTTACTTTTTATAGGGGTTAAGTCACTCGGCAAACAGGCAGAGCATCGGAAGCCTGCCCAATGGTTGAAAGCTAAACCTAGGTAGGCTCATGCTAATTTCTAAGCCCTTGATGGCTGCCTCTCATCTGAATGCCTGACATTTTTTCACAGCTAGAGGGTGTTAGTTCATGTGTTTCATATAGATATTGTATGTATATGCACTTAAACACAAAAGGATACTATTGCAAAAAGCTATTCACACACAAAATATCTCAATGAGCCTTGTGCAAACGGATTTACAATGCATCTTTCGCATTTCTGCAAAACCCTCCAAGAATCGATAACGATACTTTCCTTCATAATAATCAGTCACACATTTATTAAAGAAAGGTATACAAGATTAACAAGATTAGCGTATTGCTTACAAGGTTAAAACACAGACAAAACATAAGAGAAATAGTAAAATAGAATGATACTACCCAGTTTGTTCACCTGTGGGAGGCCTAGAGTCATGGAGCGTACCCTGATATTTTGTCTTCTAGAATACCCTACTTCTCATACTACGTTATATTCCCTTTAAATTGCTGACAAAACAATCTTGGCAACGTTTCAAACAAGGTATTGGGAGTTATTGTAAGCTTCTGTAACTTAGTCTCTCCCAGATATCTATCTATATTATATGCTTGCTTACTGACTAGGTCAGCATTACATCATGCCTGGTGTTAAAATAGTCAGGACACACTATCCTCTCAGTAAATATAGTGACACCATTTTTATACATATTATAATCTTTCAATAACACTGCTGGCGCATGTGAAGTTATTTGAGTCGGCACTAATTGTCTGAAATGCAAGATATACTTTTTACCTCTAATTACCTTGTATTTCTGTAACAGTGTTTATGGAAAACTGGGGAATGGTAAAGGGATTATCTATCTTTTTAAACCATAACATTTTTAGTGTTTACTATCCCTTTAAGTGCCCTTTTAGCTGTAATCAGAGCTCAGAGTATTGCAGTATTTCCTTACCTGGACGATATCTTGGTACTAGCTCAGTCTTTTTTCATTTAGCAGAATTTCACGCAAAACTGTTGTTGTGGTTGTTCTTCCAAGAGTTCCTCGATTCCTCAAAGGTCACCTTTTTGGTTTTCCAGATAGATTCAGTGTCCATGACCCTTTCCTTGACAGATCAGAGATGAATAAAATTGATATCAGCTTGTCTGGACCTTGAGTATCTCTCATTCCCTTCAGTGGCTCTATGTATTTAAATACTTGGCCTCATGATTGCAGCTTCGGATGCAATTCAATTTGCTTGATTTCACATGAGGCCTCTTCAGCTTTTTATGCTGCGCCAATGGTGCAAGGATTATTTTCAGATATCGGAAATGATATTTTTAGATCCCAGTACGCACCTATCCCTGACTTGGTGGCTGAACTCCCAGTCTATTATTCAGGAGGCTTTTTTTGTTGCTCGTCCTTCCTTGTCTGTGATTACTACAGATGCGTCTTTCAGGTTGGGGAACTGTCTCGTGGTCTCTGACAGCACAAGGATTTTGGAATCTTCGAGAGGTGAGGTTAACAATCAATGTTTTGGAACTCTGTGAACTCTTCAGGGCCCTTCAGGCTTGGGGGGGCCATTTTATCAAGGGCCAAATGGCCCTTGATGCCCCTGTCTCTGTGCGAGCCTTCAGGCTCGCCAGAAACATAAGAGGCAGCGGTCTTAAAGGGACACTGAACTCAAATTTTTTCTTTCGTGATTCAGATAGAGCATGCTTTCTTTCATGTAATTAGCAAGAGTCCATGAGCTAGTGACGTACGGGATATCATCTCTGGTTCTTCTTTTAAGAATGATTTTCAAAATCTTCAGAGAGCAATCTTTGGTGTGACTGGTGGCTCTAGCGTGGCCACACAGGTTTCAGTATATGGTTCTTGTTCGGATGTCCAGTTGCCAATCTTGGTTACTTCCATTAAGGCCATACCTTATATCTTAACTTTTTTGTTTTTTTCATCAGGAATTCAAATTATTAATTTGATGGTATGAAAATTTAACGCTTAGTACTTAGTCATAGTTTTTTCTCTGACTCAGTATTTAATACTATATTGCAGGCTCGTAAATCTGATGTTTTTCTTATGAATTCTCTTGGCATTCTTTTAGAATTCCTAGGATTTTTTAGTTTCTTCATAAGATTTTGACTGCATGTTCCTTGAAAGGACGAATCTCTGCTTTTCCTGTGCTGTTTCACAGTAAGAATTGCTAAATCTTTTTGATATTCATTGTTTTGTTCAGGCTTTGGTTCGTATCAAACCTGTCATTTAAGCCAATTTCTCCTCTTTGCAGTTTTAATTTGATTATGAAGGCTTTACAGGCTCTTCTGTGTGAGCATATGCTTTCTTTGGACATTAATTACTTTCATGGAAAGTATTGTTCTTTTTGGACATCTCTTCAGCTAGAACAGTTTTTGAATTATCTGTTCTTTCTTGTGAATCTCCTTGTTCTGATTTTTCATCAGGATAAGGTGGTTTTGGCTGTCCTCATTTCAATTTTCACCTAAAGTTGTGCATTCTAACAACATTAGTGGAGGAATTGTCTTTTCCTTGTGTCCTAATCCTAAGACTTCTTTGGTAAGATTCTTACATTTTTTGGATATGGTAAGCGTTTTTGAAATCCTATGTTGAAGCTACTCAGATTTCAGACAGACTTCTAGTCTATTATCTTTTCTGATTTTAGGAAGGTCAAAAAGCTTCTGCCATTTCTTTGGCATCTTGGTTAAACTTTTGATTCATCATGCTTATTTGGAGTCGGGTTGATTCCCGCCTCAGAAGATTACGGCTCATTCTACTAGGTCAGTTTCTACTTCCTGGGCTTTTTAAGAATGAAGCTTCTGTTGATCAGATTTGCAAAGCAATGACTTGGTCTTCTTTGCATACTTTTACTAAATTCTACCATTTTGATGTTTTCTCTTCTTTAGAAGCAGTTTTGGTAGAATGGTACTTCAGGCAGCTGTTTCAGTTTGATTCTTCTGCTTATAATTTCAGTTTTTTCATTATAGAATTTGAAACTTTTGATTTGGGTAGTGGATTAATTTCTTTCATGTAATTAGCAAGAGTCCATGAGCTAGTGACGTATGGGATATACATTCCCACCAGGAGGGGCAAAGTTTCCCAAACCTTAAAATGCCTATAAATACACCCCTCACCACACCCACAATTCAGTTTTACAAACTTTGCCTCCGATGGAGGTGGTGAAGTAAGTTTGTGCTAGATTCTACGTTGATATGCGCTCCGCAGCAAGTTGGAGCCCGGTTTTCCTCTCAGCGTGCAGTGAATGTCAGAGGGATGTGAGGAGAGTATTGCCTATTTGAATACAGTGATCTCCTTCTACGGGGTCTATTTCATAGGTTCTCTGTTATCGGTCGTAGAGATTCATCTCTTACCTCCCTTTTCAGATCGACAATATACTCTTATATATATATACCATTACCTCTGCTGATTCTCGTTTCAGTACTGGTTTGGCTTTCTACAAACATGTAGATGAGTGTCCTGGGGTAAGTAAATCTTATTTTCTGTGACACTCTAAGCTATGGTTGGGCACTTTGTTTATAAAGTTCTAAATATATGTATTCAAACATTTATTTGCCTTGACTCAGAATGTTCAACTTTCCTTATTTTTCAGACAGTCAGTTTCATATTTGGGATAATGCATTTGAATTAATCATTTTTTCTTACCGTCAAAAATTTGACTCTTTTTCCCTGTGGGCTGTTAGGCTCGCGGGGGCTGAAAATGCTTCAGTTTATTGCGTCATTCTTGGCGCGGACTTTATTGGCGCAAAAATTCTTTTCCGTTTCCGGCGTCATACGTGTCGCCGGAAGTTGCGTCATTTTTTTGACGTTATTTTGCGCCAAAAATGTCGGCGTTCCAGATGTGGCGTCATTTTTGGCGCCAAAAGCATTTAGGCGCCAAATAATGTGGGCGTCTTGTTTGGCGCTAAAAAAATATGGGCGTCGCTTTTGTCTCCACATTATTTAAGTCTCATTATTTATTGCTTCTGGTTGCTAGAAGCTTGTTCACTGGCATTTTTTTCCCATTCCTGAAACTGTCATTTAAGGATTTTGTTCAATTTGCTTTATATGTTGTTTTTTCTATTACATATTGCAAGATGTTCCACGTTGCAACTGAGTCAGAAGATACTTCAGGAAAATCACTGCCCGGGGCTGGAGCTACCAAGCTAAGTGTATCTGCTATAAATTTTTGGTATCTGTTTCTCCAGCTGTTGTTTGTATTGCATGTCATGACAAACTTATTAATGCAGATAAAATTTCCTTTAGTACTGTTATATTACCTGTTGCTGTTCCGTCAACATCTAATTTTCAGAGTGTTCCTGTTAAACATAAGAGATTTTATTTTTTAAATCCATTTAGAAGGCTATGTCTGTTATTTCTCCTTCTAGTTTACATAAAAATCTTTTAAAACTTCTCTTTTTTTCAGATGAATTTTTAAATGAACATCATCATTCTGATACTGATAATGGTTCTTCTGGTTCAGAGGTTTCTGTCTCAGAGGTTGATGCTGATAAATCTTTGTATTTGTTCAAGATGGAATTTATTCGTTCTTTATTTAAAGAAGTATTAATTGCTTTAGATATAGAGGATTCTGGTCCTCTTGATACTAAATCTAAACGTTTAAATAGGGTTTTTAAATCTCCTGTAGTTATTCCAGAAGTGTTTAATCTCCCTGATGCTTTTTCTGAAGTAATTTCCAGGGAATGGAATAATTTGGGTAATTCTTTTACTCCTTCTAAACGTTTAAGCAATTATATCCTGTGCCATCTGACAGATTAGAGTTTTTTGGGACAAAATCCCTAAGGTTTGGGGCTGTCTCTATTCCTGTTAAAATGTACTACTATTCCTACGGCAGATAGTACTAAATTTAAGGATCCTTTAGATAAGAAAATTGAATCCTTTCTAAGAAAAGTTTACTTATGTTCAGGTAATCTTCTTAGACCTGCTATATTTTTACCGGATGTTGCTGCAGCTTCAACTTTTTGGTTAGAAGTTTTAACGCAACAAGTAACAGATCATAATTTTATAGCATTATTATTATTCTATAACATGCTAATAATTTTATTGGTGATACCATCTTTTGATATCATTAGAGTTGATGTCAGGTATATGTCTCTAGCTATTTTTGCTAGAAAAGCTTTATGGATTAAACTTGGAATGCTGATATGTCTTCTAAGTCAACTTTGCTTTCCCTTTCTTTCCAGGGTAATAATCATTTTTTCGTTCTTTTTCTCATGATAAGGAACAAAAGCCTGATCCTTCATCCTCAGGAGCGGTATCAGTTTGGAAACTATTTCCAGTTTGGAATATATCCAAGCCTTATAGAAACCTATAGTCAGCTCCTAAGTACCCATGAAGGTGCGGCCCTTTTTCCAGTTCAGCTGGTATGGGGCAGATTACGTTTTCTTCAAAGGAATTTGGATCAATTCCGTTCTCAATCTCTGGTTTCAGAACATTGTTTCAGAAAGGTACAGAATTGGCTTCAGTTAAGGCCTCCTGCTAAGAGATTTTTTTATTTCCCGTGTCCCAGTTAACACAGCAAGGCTCAGCATTTCTGAAATGTATTTCAGATCTAGAGTTGGCTGGAGTAATTATGCCAGTTCCAGTTCTGGAACAGGGGCTAGGGTTTTATTTTATCTCTTCATTGTACCAAAGAAGGTCAATTCCTTCAGACCAGTTCCGGATCTATCAATATTGAATCGTTATGTAAGGATACCAACATTCAAGATGGTTACTGTAGGACTATTCTGCCTTTTGTTTAGCAAGGGCATTATATGTCTACAATAGATTTACAGGATGTGTATCTGCATATTCCGATTCATCCAGTTCACTTTTAGTGTCTGAGATTCTCTTTTTAGACAAGCATTACCAGTTTTGTGGCTCTACCGTTTGGCCTAGCCTCGGTTCCAAGAATTTTTTTTCAAAGATTCTCGGTGCCCTTCTTTCTGTATTCAGAGAACAGGGTTTTGGTATTTCCTTATTTGGACGATTATCTTGGTATTTGCTCAGTCTTCTCATTCGAAGAATCTCATGCGATTCGACTTGTGTTGTTTCTTCAAGATCATGGTTGGAGGATCAATTTACCAAAAAGTTCATTGATTCCTCAGTCAAGGGTAACCTTTCTGGGTTTCCAGATAGATTCAGTGTCCATGACTCTGTCTTTAACAGACAAGAGACGTCTAAAATTGTTTTCAGCTTGTCGAAACCTTCAGTCACAATCATTCCCTTTGGTAACCTTATGCATGGAAATTCTAGGTCTTATGACTGCTGCATCGGACGCAATCCCCTTTGCTCGTTTTCACATGCGACCTCTTCAGCTCTGTATGCTGAATCAATGGTGCAAGGATTACACAAAGATATCTCAATTTATATCTTTAAAACAGATTGTTCGACACTCTCTAACGTGGTGGACAGATCACCATCGTTTAATTCAGGGGGCTTCTTTTGTGCTTCCGACCTGGACTGTAATTTCAACAGATGCAAGTCTCACAGGTTGGGGAGCTGTGTGGGGATCTCTGAAGGCACAAGGAGTTTGGGAATCTCAGGAGGTGAGATTACCGATCAATATTTTGGAACTCCGTGCAATTTTCAGAGCTCTTCAGTTTTGGCCTCTTCTGTAGAGAGAATCGTTCATTTTGTTTTCAGACAGACAATGTCACAACTGTGGCATACATCAATCATCAAGGAGGGACTCACAGTCCTCTGGCTATGAAAGAAGTATCTCAAATTTTTTGGTTTGGGCGGAATCCAGCTCCTGTCTAATCTCTGCGGTTCATATCCCAGGTGTAGACAATTGGGAAGCGGATTATCTCAGTCGCCAAACGTTGCATCCGGGCGAATGGTCTCTTCACCCAGAGGTATTTCTTCAGGTTGTTCAAATGTGGGAACTTCCAGAAATAGATCTGATGGCGTCTCATCTAAACAAGAAACTTCCCAGATATCTGTCCAGATCCCGGGATCCTCAGGCGGAGGCAGTGGATGCATCATCACTTCCTTGGAAGTATCATCCTGCCTATATCTTTCCGCCTCTAGTTCTTCTTCAAAGAGTAATCTCCAAGATTCTGAAGGAATGCTCGTTTGTTCTGCTGGTAGCTCCGGCATGGTCTCACAGGTTTGGTATGCGGATCTTGTCCGGATGGCCTCTTGCCAACCGTGGACTCTTCCGTTAGACCAGACCTTCTGTCACAAGGTCCTTTTTTCCATCAGGATCTGAAATCCTTAAATTTAAAGGTATGGAGATTGAACGCTTGATTCTTGGTCAAAGAGGTTTCTCTGACTGTGATTAATACTATGTTACAGGCTCGTAAATCTGTTTCTAGAGAGATATATTATAGAGTCTGGAAGACTTATATTTTTTGGTGTCTTTCTCATCATTTTTCTTGGCATTCTTTTAGTATACCGAGAATTTTACAGTTTCTTCAGGATGGTTTAGATAAGGGTTTGTCTGCAAGTTCCTTGAAAGGACAAATCTCTGCTCTTTCTGTTCTTTTTCACAGAAAGATTGCTATTCTTCCTGATATTCATTGTTTTGTACAAGCTTTGGTTCGTATAAAACCTGTCATTAAGTCAATTTCTCCTCCTTGGAGTTTGAATTTGGTTCTGGGAGCTCTTCAAGCTCCTCCCTTTGAACCTATGCATTCATTGGTCATTAAATTACTTTCTTGGAAAGTTTTGTTCCTTTTGGCCATCTCTTCTGCCAGAAGAGTTTATGATTTATCTGCTCTTTCTTGTGAGTCTCCTTTTCTGATTTTTCATCAGGATAAGGCGGTGTTGCGAACTTCTTTTGAATTTTTACCTAAAGTTGTGAATTCCAACAACATTAGTAGAGAAATTGTGGTTCCTTCATTATGTCCTAATCCTAAGAATTCTAAGGAGAAAGCATTGCATTCTTTGGATGTTGTTAGAGCTTTGAAATATTATGTTGAAGCTACTAAGTCTTTTCGAAAGACTTCTAGTCTATTTGTTATCTTTTCCGGTTCTAGAAAAGGCCAGAAAGCTTCTGCCATTTCTTTGGCATCTTGGTTGAAATCTTTAATTCATCTTGCCTATGTTGAGTCGGGTAAAACTCCGCCTCAGAGGATTACAGCTCATTCTACCAGGTCAGTTTCTACTTCCTGGGCGTTTAGGAATGAAGCTTTGGTTGATCAGATTTGCAAAGCTGCAACTTGGTCCTCTTTGCATACTTTTACTAAATTCTACCATTTTGATGTATTTTCTTCTTCTGAAGCAGTTTTTGGTAGAAAAGTATTTCAGGCAGCGGTTTCAGTCTGAATCTTCTGTTTATGTTTTTCATTAAACTTTATTTTGGGTGTGGATTATTTTCAGCAGGAATTGGCTGTCTTTATTTTATCCCTCCCTCTCTAGTGACTCTTGTGTGGAAAGATCCACATCTTGGGTAATCATTATCCCATACGTCACTAGCTCATGGACTCTTGCTAATTACATGAAAGAAAACATAATTTATTTAAGAACTTACCTGATAAATTAATTTCTTTCATATTAGCAAGAGTCCATGAGGCCCACCCTTTTTGTGGTGGTTATGATTTTTTTGTATAAAGCACAATTATTCCAATTCCTTATTTTATATGCTTTCGCACTTTTTTATCACCCCACTTCTTGGCTATTCGTTAAACTGAATTGTGGGTGTGGTGAGGGGTGTATTTATAGGCATTTTAAGGTTTGGGAAACTTTGCCCCTCCTGGTGGGAATGTATATCCCATACGTCACTAGCTCATGGACTCTTGCTAATATGAAAGAAATGAATTTATCAGGTAAGTTCTTACATAAATTATGTTTTTTCAGCGGAATTGGCTGTCTTTATTTTATCCCTCCCTCTCTAGTGACTCTTGCGTGGAAGTTCCACATCTTGGGTATCTGCTATCCCATACGTCACTAGCTCATGGACTCTTGCTAATTACATGAAAGAAAACATAATTTCTCTTGTAAGGTGTATCCAGTCCACGGATCATCCATTACTTGTGGGATATTCTCATTCCCAACAGGAAGTTGCAAGAGGACACCCACAGCAGAGCTGTTATATAGCTCCTCCCCTAACTGCCATATCCAGTCATTCTCTTGCAACTCTCAACACGAATGGAGGTAGTAAGAGAGAGTGGTGAAAAATAGTTTTTTTTTTTGTTTTTTTTTTTTTTATCTTCAATCAAAAGTTTGTTATTTTAAATGGTACCGGAGTTGTACTATTTTATCCCAGGCAGTAAATAGAAGAAGAATCTGCCTGAGTTTTCTATGATCTTAGCAGGTTGTAACTAAGATCCATTGCTGTTCTCACATATGTCTGAGGAGAGAGGTAACTTCAGCGGGAGAATGGCGTGCAGGTTACTCTGCTATGAGGTATGTGCAGTTACAATTTTTTCTAGAAATGCAAAATGCTAGAAAATGCTGCTGATACCGGATTAATGTAAGTTAAGCCTGAATACAGTGATTTAATAGTGACTGGTATCATGCTTACTCTCAGGGGTAATACCCTTATAAAATTGCAATATAAAACGTTTGCTGGCATGTTTAATCGTTTTTATATATGCATTGGTGATAAAACTTTATTGGGGCCTAGTTTTTTCCACATGGCTGGCTTAAATTTTGCCTAGAAACAGTTTCCTGAGGCTTTCCACTGTTGTAGTATAAAAGTTAGTTGTTGCAGTTAAAATTACAAACTGTGACATCCAGCTTCCCTCAGGAGTCCCCTGTATGCTATAGAACATCTCTAAAGGGCTCAAAGGCTTTCCAAAGTCGTTTATTGGGGAAGGTAGGGCCACAGCAGGCTTAGGCAGTTTGTTGTGTCTGTTAAAAAACGTCTATCGTTTTTTTGATCCGTTTTTTGAATTAAGGGGTTAATCATCCATTTGCAAGTGGGTGCAATGCTCTGTTAACTTATTACATACAATGTAAAAATTTCGTTTGATTTACTGCCTTTTTTCACTGTTTTTCAAATTTTGACAATTTGTTTCTCTTAAAGGCACAGTACCGGTTTTTATATTTGCTTGTTAACTTGATTTTAAAGTGTTTTCCAAGCTTGCTAGTCTCATTGCTAGTCTGTACAAACATGTCTGACATAGAGGAAGCTCCTTGTTCATTATGTTTAAAAGCCATGGTGGAACCCCCTCTTAAAATGTGTACCAAATGTACTGATTTCACTTAAATTTTTTAAAGACAGAATATGATCTTTATTGCTTAATCACCAGAGGAATCTGATGAGGGGGAAGTTATGCCGACTAACTCTCCCCACGTGTCAGATCCTTTGACTCCCGCTCAAGGGACTCACGTTAAAATGTCGCCAAGTACATCTAGGGCGCCCATAGCGATTACTTTACAAGACATGGCGGCAGTCATGGATAATACACTGTCGGCGGTATTTGCCAGACTACCTGAATTTAGAGGTAAGCGAGATAGCTCTGGGGTTAGACGAAATGCAGAGCATACTGACGCTTTCAGAGCCATGTCTGATACTGCCTCACAATATGCAGAAGCTGAGGAAGGAGAGCTTCAGTCTGTGGGTGATGTTTCTGACTCAGGAAAGATGATGCAACCTGATTCTGATATTTCTACATTTAAATTTAAGCTTGAACACCTCCGCGTGTTTCTCAGGGATGTTTTAGCTGCTCTGAATGACTGAGATACAATTGCAGTGCCAGAGAAATTGTGTAGACTGGATAAATACTATGCAGTGCCGGTGTGTACTGATGTTTTTCCAATACCTAAAAGGTTTACAGAAATTATTAATAAGGAATGGGATAGACGTGTGACGTTCTCTTCCCCTCCTATTTTTAAAAAAATGTTTCCAATAGACGCCACCACACGGGACTTATGACAGACAGTTCCTAAGGTGGAGTGAGCATTTTCTAGTTTAGCAAAGCGTACTACTATCCCTGTCGAGGACAGTTGTGCTTTTTTAGATCCAATGGATAAAAAATTAGGTTACCTTAAGAAAATGTTTATTCAATAAGGTTTTATCCTACAGCCCCTTGCATGCATTGCTCCTGTCACTGCTGCTGCGGGGTTCTGGTTTGAGTCTCTGGAAGAGGCTTTACAGGTAGCGACTCCATTGGATGACATACTTGGCAACCTTAGAGCACTTAAGCTAGCCAATTCCTTTGTTTTCTGATGCCATTGTTCATTTGACTAAACTAATGGCTAAGAATTCTGGTTTTGCTATACAGGCGCGCAGGGCGCTATGGCTTAAATCATGGTCAGCTGACGTGACTTCAAAATCTAAGCTGCTTAACATTCCCTTCAAGGGGCAGACCCTATTCGGGCCTGGTTTGAAGGAGATTATTGCTGATATCACTGGAGGAAAAGGTCATGCCCTTCCTCAGGACAGGTCCAAATCAAGGGCCAAACGAGGGCCAAACAGTCTAATTTTCGTGCCTTTCGAAACTTCAAGGCAAGTACGGCATCAACTTCCTCTAATGCAAACAAGAGGGAACTTTTGCTCAGTCCAAGACGGTCTGGAGACCAAACCAGACCTGGGACAAAGGTAAGCAGGCCAAAAAGCCTGCTGCTGCCTCTAAGACAGCATGAAGGAATGGCCCACTATCTGGTAACGGATCTAGTAGGGGGCAGACTTTCGCTCTTCGCCCAGGCGTGGGCAAGAGATGTCCAGGATCCCTGGGTGTTGGAAATTATATCCCAGGGATATCTTCTGGACTTCAAAGCTTCCCCCCCAAAAGGGAGATTTCACCTTTCACAATTATCTGCAAACCAGATAGAGAGGCATTCTTACACTGTGTACGAGACCTCCTAGTTATGGGAGTGATCCATCCAGTTCCAAAGGAGGAACAGGGACAGGGTTTTTACTCAAATCTGTTTGTGGTTCCCAAAAAAGAGGGAACCTTCAGACCAATTTTGGATCTAAAGATCTTAAACAAATTCCTCAGAGTTCCATCATTCAAGATGAAACTATTCGTACCATCCTACCTATGATCCAGGAGGGTCAATATATGACTACAGTGGATTTAAAGGATGCTTATCTTCACATTCCGATAACAAAGATCATCATCGGTTTCTCAGGTTTGCCTTTCTAGACAGGCATTACCAGTTTGTAGCTCTTCCCTTTGGATTAGCTACAGCCCCAAGAATCTTTACGAAGGTTCTAGGGTCGCTTCTGGCGGTCCTAAGGCCGCGGGGCATAGCAGTGGCCCCTTATTTAGACGACATCCTGATTCAGGCGTCAAACTTCCAAATTGCCAAGTCTCATACGGACGTAGTACTGGCATTTCTGAGATCGCATGGGTGGAAAGTGAACGAGGAAAAGAGTTCTCTATCTCCACTCACAAGAGTTTCCTTTCTAGGGACTCTGATAGATTCTGTAGAAATGAAAATTTACCTGACGGAGTCCAGGTTATCAAAGCTTCTAAATTCCTGCCGTGTTCTTCATTCCATTCCGCACCTTTCGGTGGCTCAGTGCATGGAAGTGCATCGGCTTAATGTTAGCGGCAATGGACATAGTGCCGTTTGCACGCCTACATCTCAGACCGCTGCAACTATGCATGCTCAGTCAGTGGAACGGGGATTACACAGATTTGTCCCCTCTACTAAATCTGGATCAAGAGACCAGGGATTCTCTTCTCTGGTGGCTATCTCGGGTCCATCTGTCCAAAGGTATGACCTTTTGCAGGCCAGATTGGACAATTGTAACAACAGATGCCAGCCTTTTAGGTTGGGGTGCAGTCTGGAACTCTCTGAAGGCTCAGGGATTGTGGACTCAGGAGGAGACACTCCTTCCAATAAATATTCTGGAAGAGCGATATTCAATGCTCTTCAGGCTTGGCCTCAGCATCTCTGAGGTACATCAGATTTCTGTCAGACAACATCACGACTGTGGCTTACATCAACCATCAAGGGGGAACAAGAAGTTCCCTAGCGATGTTAGAAGTCTCAAAGATAATTCGCTGGGCAAAGACTCACTCTTGCCACCTATCAGCTATCCATATCCCAGGTGTAGAGAACTGGGAGGCGGATTTTTTAAGTCGTCAGACTTTTCATCCGGGAGAGTGGGAACTCCATCCGGAGGTGTTTGCACAATTGATTCATCGTTGGGGCAAACTAGAACTGGATCTCATGGCGTCTCGCCAGAACGCCAAGCTTCCTTGTTACGGATCCAGGTCCAGGGATCCCAAGGCGACGCTAATAGATGCTCTAGCAGCGCCCTGGTCTTTCAACCTGGCTTATGTGTTTCCACCATTTCCTCTGCTCCCTCGACTGATTGCCAAGGTCAAGCAGGAGAGAGCATCAGTGATTTTGATAGCGCCTGCGTGGCCACGCAGGACCTGGTATGCAGATCTGGTGGACATGTCATCCTTTCCACCATGGACTCTGCCTCTGAGACAGGACCTTATACTTTAGGGTCCTTTCAACCATCCAAATCTAATTTCTCTGAGACTGACTGCCTGGAGATTGAACGCTTGATTTTATCAAAGCGTGGCTTCTCCGAGTCAGTCATTGATACCTTAATACAGGCATGAAAGCCTGTCACCAGGAAAATTTACCATAAAATATGGCGTACATATCTTTATTGGTGTGAATCCAAGGGTTAGGATTCTCAGGATATTATCTTTTCTCCAAGATGGTTTGGAAAAAGTTCCTTAAAAGGACAGATTTCTGCTCTGTCTATTCTTTTGCACAAGCGTCTGGCAGATGTTCCAGACGTTCAGGCATTTTGTCAGGCATTGGTTAGAATCAAGCCTGTGTTTAAACCTGTTGCTCCCTCATGGAGCTTAAATTTGGTTCTTAAGGTTCTTCAAGGGGTTTCCGTTTGAACCTCTTCATTCCATAGATATCAAACTTTTATCTTGGAAAGTTCTGTTTTTGGTAGCTATTTCTCCTACATTGGTGTATCCGGTCCACGGCTTCATCCTTACTTGTGGGATATTCTCAATCCCTACAGGAAGTGGCAAAGAGAGCACACAGCAGAGCTGTCCATATAGCTCCGCCCCCCAGTCATTCTCTTTGCCGCTCTAACTAGTAGCATCTCCACGGGGGTGGTAAAGAGTATATGGTGTTAGTTGTAGTTTTTTTATTTCTTCTATCAAGAGTTTATTTTAAAATAGTGCCGGCTTGTACTATTTACTCTGCAGCAGAAAGTGATGAAGATTTCTGCTAAGAGGAATATGATTTTAGCACCAGTAACTAAAATCCATTGCTGTTCCCATGCAGGACTGTTGAAACCAGAGAACATCAGTTGGGGGGAACAGTTTGCAGGCTTAACTGCTTCAGGTATGATCAGTCATTTTTCTAAAAAGACCATGTAATGCTAGAAGACTGTCAGAAATTCCCTCTGGGATAGGTAAGCCATTTTTCTTAGACTCTGTATAAAATATGATGGCTTATATTAAGGGCTCTATTCTGGTTGACACTATTGTGGGCTTAAAATCGATTGCTTTTGAGTATGTTTTTCACTATAATTAAGGTGTTTTTTCAGACTTTAAAACACTTTTTTGGGGTTTAATTTGCGCCTGGCACTTATTTGGACACCTAATCTTGTCAGAAAGGCCCCTCCACTCTGGAATGAAGAGGGAGGAGGCCTCATTTTCGCGCCTCAATTGCGCAGTTGTTTTGCCTAGGCAGTTCATGCAGCTTCACGTGGGGAGTCCAGAGGCATCAGAAAAGACTCCAGAGAGGCTTATTTCCTACTAAAATAATCCCTAAGGAAGGTAAAGGCCACAGTGAGAAGCTGTGGCATAGTACTGTAGTGTGTTAACCGGTTAATAACTGTTATTGGCTCTGGTTTGGGCATTAAGGGGTTAATTGGTCTGAAAATTTGTGTGCAATCTTTTCAAAGCATTAAGACACTGGGGAAAATTTCATTAAAATCGGATGTTTATTTGATGGTTTTTTGATGTTTCTGTAATAAAGTGTGCACTTTTATTATTTAAAGAGACAGTAACGTTTTTGTCAAATTATTGTTCTTGCATTGAAGTTCTGTTTAAGTCTGTCAAACATGTCTGAACCTTCAGATAGCTTATGTTCTGTATGTTCAAAGGCCAAGGTGGTTCCCCCATTAAATTTATGTGTGAAGTGTGCCATAGCGTCCAAACAGCTTAAGGACCGTACAATCACACTTAAAGATATTAGCCCAAGATGATTCTTTAGCTGAAGGTAGTGAAGATAGCTCGCTATCCTCTCCTTCTGTGTCAACACCAGCTATGCCCACGCAAGCGATTCCCAGTACATCTAGCGCACCAATTACTATGCAACAGTTAGCGGCAGTAATGGATAATTCTCTCTCAGCATTTTTATCCAAACTGCCAGCTTTTCCTAGGAAGCGTGACTGCTCAGTTTTAAACACTGAAAATGAGCAAGCAGACGCAGAGGATAGTTTATCTGTAGTGCCCTCACATCAATCTGACTTGGCGGTGAGGGAGGGCCTGTCTGAGGGAGAAATTTCTGACACAGGAAAAGTTTCTCAGCAGGCAGAGCCTGATACCATAGCATTTAAATTTAAGCTAGAACACCTCCACGCCCTACTTAAGGAGGTCCTAGCTACACTTGATTGTGATCCTTTGGTGATCCCAGAAAAATTGTGTAAAATGGACAAATTCTTAGAGGTCCCAGTACACACTGATGCGTTTCCGATACCTAAGAGGGTGGCGGATATCATGACTAAGGAGTGGGAGAAGCCAGGTGTACCCTTTGTTCCCCCCTCCTATATTTAAGAAAATGTTCCCAATCGTTGACCCTAGAAGGGACGCGTGGCAGACGGTCCCTAAGGTAGAGGGGGCAGTTTCAACGCTAGCTAAGCGCACGACTATACCAATAGAAGACAGTTGCGCTTTCAAAGATCCTATGGATAAAAAATTAGGTTTACTTAAGAAAATTTTTGTTCAACAAGGTTTTCTTCTTCAACCAATTTCTTGCATTATTCCTGTAACCACTGCAGCTGCTTTTTGGTTTGAGGAATTAGAAAACTCGCTCCAGAAGGAGACTTCTTATGATGAAGTTATGGATAGAATTCATGCCCTGAAGTTGGCTAATTCTTTCTTTACAGATGCCGCTTTTCAGTTAGCTAAATTAGCAGCGAAAAATTCTGGTTTCGCAATAGTGGCGCGTAGAGCGCTTTGGCTAAAATCGTGGTCGGCGGATGTCGTCCAAAACAAAATTGCTTAATATTCCTTTCAAGGGTAAGACCCTATTCGGGCCAGAGTTGAAAGAAATTATTTCAGATATCACTGGGGGAGAGGGCCATGCCCTCCCACAGGATAGACCTTTCAAAGCTAAAAATAAGTAATTTTCGTTCCTTTCGCAATTTCAGGAATGGACCGGCTTCTACCTCTACAGCCACTAGGCAAGAGTGTAATGCACCCCAGCCCAAACCAGCATGGAAACCATTGCAAGGCTGGAACAAGGGTAAACAGGCCAAAAAGCCTGCTGCTGCTACCAAGACAGCATGAAGGGGTAGCCCCCGATCCGGGACCGGATCTAGTAGGGGGCAGACTTTCTCTCTTTGCTCAGGCCTGGGCAAGAGATGTTCCGGACCCCTGGGCACTAGAAATTGTCTCTCAGGGGTATCTTCTAGAATTCAAGGACCTTCCTCCAAGGCGAAGGTTCCACATGTCTCGCTTATCTTTAGACCAGATAAAGAGACAGGCATTCTTACATTGCGTAGAAGACCTTTTAAAAATGGGAGTGATACACCCAGTTCCAACAGCAGAACAAGGACTGGGATTTTACTCAAACCTGTTTGTAGTTCCCAAAAAGGAAGGAACTTTCAGGCCAATTCTGGACTTAAAGATCCTAAACAAATTCCTCAGAGTTAGATCATTCAAAATGGAAACCATTCGGACAATTTTACCAATGATCCAGGAGGGTCAAAATATGACTACCGTGGACTTAAAGGATGCGTACCTGCATATTCCTATCCACAAAGATCACCATCAGTTCCTGAGGTTTGCCTTTCTGGACAAGCATTACCAGTTCATGGCTCTTCCCTTCGGATTGGCCACTGCTCCCAGAATTTTCACAAAGGGGCTAGGGTCCCTTCTAGCGGTGCTAAGGCAGTAGCACCTTACCTAGACAACATTTTAGTACAAGCGTCGTCCTTTCACAAAGCAAAGGCTCATACAGACATTGTTCTAGCCTTTCTAAGGTCTCACGGGTGGAAGGTGAACATAGAAAAAAGTTCTCTGTCCCCGTTCACAAGGGTTCCCTTCCTGGGAACAATAATAGACTCAGTAGAAATGAAGATCTTTCTGACAGAGGTCAGGAAGTTGAAACTTTTGAACACTTGTCGAGCTCTTCAATCCATTCCTCAACCCTCCATAGCTCAGTGCATGGAGGTAATAGGACTTATGGTTGCAGCAATGGACATGATTCCATTTGCTCAAATTCATTTACTACCATTGCAACTGTGCATGCTCAAACAATGGAATGGGGATTATGCTGATTTGTCTCCCCAGATTCAGATGGACCAGAAAACCAGAGACTCACTCCTCTGGTGGTTGTCTCAGGGAATGAGTTTCCGAAGACCGGAGTGGATCATTGTCACGACCGACGCCAGCCTCTTAGGCTGGGGCGCGGTCTGGGAGTCCCTGAAGGCTCAGGGTCTATGGTCTCGGGAAGAATCTCTTCTCCCGATAAACATTTTGGAATTGAGAGCGATATTCAATGCGCTCCAGGCATGGCCTCAACTAGCGGAGGCCAAATTCATCAGATTTCAGTCGGACAACATGACGACTGTATCTTACGTCAATCATCAGGGGGGAACAAAGAGTTCCCTGGCGATGAGGGAGGTATCCAAGATAATCAAATGGACAGAGGATCACTCCTGCCATCTATCAGCAATTCACATCCCAGGAGTGGACAACTGGGAAGCGGATTATCTGAGTCAGACTTTCCATCCAGGGGAGTGGGAACTCCACCCGGAGGTTTTTGCTCAGCTGACCCAGCTATGGGGCATTCCAGATCTGGATCTGATGGCGTCACGTCAGAACTCCAAAGTTCCACGTTACAGGTCCAGGGATCCCAAGGCGACATTGGTAGATGCCTTGGTCGTTCAATCTAGCTTATGTCTTTCCAACGTTTCCCCTTCTCCCCCGGCTAGTAGCCAGGATCAAACAGGAGAAGGCTTCGGTAATTCTGATAGCTCCTGCGTGGCCACGCAGGACTTGGTATGCAGACCTGGTGAATATGTCATCGGTTCCACCATGGAAGCTGCCTTTGAGGCAGGACCTTCTAATTCAAGGTCCATTCGAACATCCAAACCTAGTTTCTCTGCAACTGACTGCTTGGAGATTGAATGCTTGATTCTAGCTAAGCGTGGGTTTTCGGATTCAGTTATAGATACTCTGATCCAGGCTTGAAAGCCTGTCACCAGGAAATTTTACCATAAGATATGGCAGAAATATCTTTGCTGGTGCGAATCCAAGGGTTACTCATGGAGTAAGATTAGGATTCCAAGGATACTATCTTTTCTCCAAGAAGGATTGGAGAAAGGTCTATCAGCTAGTTCCTTAAAAGGACAGATATCTGCTCTGTCTGTTTTGTTACACAAGCGTCTGGCAGCCATGCCAGATATTTAGGTGTTTGTACAGGCTTTAGTCAGAATCAAGCCTGTCTACAGACCTGTGGCTCCTCCATGGAGTCTAAATTTAGTTCTTTCAGTCCTTTAAGGGGTTCCGTTTGAACCTCTACATTCCATAGATATTAAGTTACTATCTTGGAAAGTTTTGTTTTTAGTAGCCATTTCTTCTGCTAGAAGAGTTTCTGAATTGTCTGCTTTGCAGTGTAATTCACCCTATCTGGTGTTTCATACAGATAAGGTCGTTTTACGTACCAAACCTGGTTTTCTTCCAAAAGTGGTTTCCAATAAGAATATCAACCAGGAAATAGTTGTTCCTTCTCTGTGTCCTAATCCAGTTTCTAACAAGGAACGTCTGTTACACAATCTTGATGTGGTTCGTGCTTTAAAGTTTTATCTAAAAGCAACTAAAGACTTCAGACAAACATCGTCCTTGTTTGTCGTCTATTCTGGCAAGAGGAGAGGTCAAAAGGCGACTGTGACCTCTCTGTCTTTCTGGCTAAAAAGCATCATCCGGTTGGCTTATGAGACTGCTGGAAGGCAGCCTCCTGAACGAATTACAGCTCAATCTACTAGAGCTGTGGCTTTCAAGAATGAGGCTTCTGTTGAACAGATTTGTAAGGCAGCGACTTGGTCTTCACTCCATACGTTTGCCAAATTTTACAAATTCGATACTTTTGCTTCTTCGGAGGCTATTTTTGGGGGAGAGGTTTTGCAAGCAGTGGTGCCTTCCGTTTAGGTTACCTGACTTGCTCCCTCCCTTCATCCGTGTCCTAAAGCTTTGGTATTGGTTCCCACAAGTAAGGATGAAGCCGTGGACCGGATACACCAATGTAGGAGAAAACAGAATTTATGTTTACCTGATAAATTTCTTTCTCCTACGGTGTATCCGGTCCACGGCCCGCCCTGGCATTTTGGTCAGGTTTAAATTTTTTGTAAACTAGTCACCACTGCACCCTATGGTTCTCCTTTTTCTCCTAACCGTCGGTCGAATTACTGGGGGGGGGCGGAGCCTGAGGGGAGCTATATGGACAGCTTTGCTGTGTGCTCTCTTTGCCACTTCCTGTAGGGATTGAGAATATCCCACAAGTAAGGATGAAGCCGTGGACCAGATACACCATAGGAGAGAGAAATTTATCAGGTAAACATAAATTCTGTTTTTTGAACGCCCATGAGAAAGCAACAGCCCTCGTGGAATGAGCCGTAACCCTCTTGGGAGGCTGCTGTCCAGCAGTCTTATGCAAACTGTATGATACTCTTCAGCAAAAAAGAAAGAAGTGGCCAAAGCTTTCTGTCCCTTACGATTTCCTGAGAAATCACAATCAAAGAAGAAGACTGACGAAAGTCCTTAATCGCCTGTAGGTAAAACTTTAATGCACGCACCACGTTCAAATTGTGCATTAGTCGTTCTTTTTGAGAAAAAGGACTGACACAAAGAAGGAACAACAATCTCTTGATTAATGGTCCAATCAGACACTTCCTTAGGAAGAAATCCTAAATTAGTACGTAAAACTCCCTTATCTGAATGGAAAATAAGGTAAGGAGAGTCATACTGCAATTCTGAGAGCGGAAGAAATAGCAACAAGAAATTAAACTTTCCAAGATAACTCAATATCTATGGACTGCATAAGCTCAAACAGAGCCCCTTGAAGAACTTTGAGAAACTAAATTAAGACTCCATGGAGGAGTGACTGGTTTGAACACAGGCCTGATCCTGACCAAGGCCTGACAAAAAGATTGTACATCTGAAACATCCGCTAGACGTTTGTGTAACCAAATTCGTGTAACCAAATAGATAAGGCCGAGATTAACCCTTTAGGGAACTCGACGATAAACCCTTCTCCAAACCCTCTTGGAGAAAAAACAAAATGCTAGGAAAATGCAACTCTACTGTGAGTAGCTCTTGGGTTCCCACCAACAGCGATATTAACTCCATATGTTCTGGTAAATCTTTCACGATACCGGCTTACGAGCCTGATCATGAATTCTAAGACCGAGTCAGAAAACGCCCGCTTGGACAAGATTAAACGTTCAATCTCCAAGCAGACAGCTTCAGAGAAACTAGACTTGGGCGAAGGAAGGGCCCATGAATTAGAAGGTCCTTCCTCAACGGAAGTCTCCAAGATGGTAAAGTTGACATGTCCACGATATCTACATACCAAATCCTACGAGGCCAAGCTGGAGCAATGAGAATCACAGACGCCCTCTCCTGCTTGATTTGAGCAATGACCCGAGAAAAAAGCGCAAACGGGGAAATAGGTATGCTAGACTGAAGGTCCAAGGAACCGCCAGCAAATTTATCAGTTCCGCCTGGGAGTCCCGGGAGCTTGGCAATCCGTCTAAATGCCATGAGATCTAATTCTGGCTGACCCTACTTGAGATACAGACTGGAGAACACTTCCGGATGGAGTACCCACTCCCCCGGAAGAATAGCCCGCCTGCACAGAAAGTCCACCTCCCAGATGTCCACCCCTGGAATGTGGATTGCCGACAGGTAGCGAGAATGGGCCTCCGCCCACTAAATTATCTTGGTTACCTCTGTCATCGCTAAATAACTCCACGTTCCTCCCTGAAGATTGATGTAAACCATTGACGGTATGGTGTCCGACTGGAATCTGATAAACTGGACCAAGACTACTGAGGCCAGTCCAGAAGAGCATTGAAAATCGCTCTCCGCTCCAGAATGTTTATAGGAAGAATAATCTCTGACTGAGTCCAAACTCCCTGAGCCCCTAGGGAACTCCAGACTGCTCCTCACCCTAGAAGGCTGGCGACTGTTGTCAGTCACCCAAGAAGGTCTGCGAAAGCAGGTTCCCTGGGAAAGATGATCCAGAGTTTACCACCATGAAAGAGAATCCCTTGCCTCCTGATCCAGTAGTATTCACAGAGACAAATCCGCATAATCTCTGTTCCATTGCCTGAGCATGCTCAACTGCAGAGGTCTGAGATGGAACCAAACAAATAAATGTTGTCCATTGCCACCATCAGCCTGATTACCTCCATGCTCTGAGCCACTGATGGCCGAAGAGAGTGCTGAAGAACAAGAAAAGTATCAATCTTTGATTTCCTGACTTTTGTCAGAAAAAAACTCATTGATAGGGAATCTAACATAGATCCCAGAACATTACCTAAATTTTAGGACTCAGAAACTCTTTCCGAGAGTGAACCTGCTTGTTGTAACTAAGTCCCCTGGACTAGGATGACCTTTTAATATGGAACTGTTTAAATATGGAGCTGCAATGCACCATTTAAAATTCTGAAAGCTGTGGCAAGACCTAAAGAAAGAGCCATGAACTAGAAAGATTTGTCCAGAAAGGCAAATCATAGGAACTTGTGGTGATCCCATAGATGGGAACATGCAGATACCTGTCCTTTTAAACATGTCAGAAATTGATCCTCCTGGATCAAAGTAAGGATGGTACGAAAAGATTCCTCCTAAAAGGACAGTACTGTTTAGATTCTGGAAATCTAAAATTGGTCTGAAGGTTCCCTCCTTTTTGGGAACCACTACCAGAATGAAATAAATCTCAGACCCTGTTCTTGAACCAGATCAAACCTGCAACCCTTGGGTTGCTACAGAGCTCAGCCACAGCACCCTAGCATGCTGAGCTATCTGCCCTATGCATTATCTGTCCGAATAGAACTATGAGCTAGTATGCTGCCGTAAAAGGTAGCAATACCAGCCTGGGCTGTCATCTAGAGCAAACGCACTACCCAAATATCTATGGGATCCTGAAAGGGAATAGCTATCCTCTATAGGGATAGAAGTCTCCTGGTCTGTATGGAAATTGTCTTCTAAGACTCCTTGAGAGGTCCTCTAATAAAAACCTCTCTGTCAATATAGGAGATGTAAATAAAAGTTTTATACCCATTCACTCATTTCCTAGTACCGCTTCTTGGTACCACATAAAATTAACGACTGAAATGTCGTTCCAGAGTAGCTAAAAACTCCTTAGTAATAACCGGAGCAGAGCTAGCTTAAACCTGAATATACTACTTCAGTATCAGCAGGAGGAATCATACCGTCAGGACTGAGATCTTACCCTCAGATACTACCAAAGTATCCCCTTCCTCATGTAACTTGGAGGGAACCTCTAAGATAGTAATCTACTGCGACAGAAACCTCACTCACTGAATATTTAGTCTTCCTCTTGCGCTCTCCCTGCAGCATGGGAAAAGCCGACAACACACCTGACAAGCACAGAGGGAAACAATGTCTTGCAAGATAACCCCAAGAAGGAAGCGCAGGGCACTGGATGAATGGACGCTTTTAGGACACTTGAGAAGGCTGCAGAAATTATTAAACACTGTCCGAATGCTTCTGAAACATCCGAGGCAATGTTGGCTCTGAATTTGTTTTTTGTTTTAAAAAACAAAACAAAAACTCTTTACATGGGGAACAAAGTCTTTGGTCGTTCCCCAGAAGTATCAAGACAAAACATGCGAATAGCATCCTTATTCCCTTTTCTTCTACAAGATACAAGTCCACGGATTCATCCTTACTTGTGGGATATTCTCCTCCTGCTAACAGGAAGTGGCAAAGAGCACCACAGCAGAGCTGTTTATATAGCTCCTCCCTTGACTCCACCCCCCCAGTCATTCTCTTTGCCTATGCTAGTACAGGAAGGGTAAAGTGATAGTGGTGATAAAATGATAGTTTTAATTTCTTCAATCAAGATGTTTTGTATTTTAAATGGTACTGGTGAGTACTATTTTTTTTCTCAGGGAGGATATGGCAGAAGATTTCCCCCTGAAAATTGATGATTTTAGCAGCAGTTACTAAGATCAATTATAGTTCCCACAGATCTGAAGGCAATATGAGAAAATTCTTCAGTGTGGAGGACAGTCTCATGCAACAAACGGCATTTGAGGTATGTTTCAGCCCTTTACTTCTGAGGAAATTTAATATATCAGAACTGGCTGATTTGGTTCCTTTTAATGGGTACAGGGTAAGCAGTAGTCCTATAATCAATAAGAGTGTTACTGATTCTCCTGGGTGTTTTTTCTGACATATGCAGCTTAAGTAGATACGCAGCATGGAATACAGACACTGGGGCATTTTTACTATTTATCATAGAGGATAAGTCTTTTTTTTTTTTTATTGCTGAGAAAAGGACTTATATCGTTTGGTGTATTTATTTATTGGGGACCACATGGCTGTTTATAACCGCTTCCCATGCGGTAGTTTAAATTATTAGTGCGACGTCCATTGTGGGTGGGGCCTATTTTCACGCCTCAGACGCGCAGTTTACTCTGAAGGAGGCAGCAGACATTAGCTCCAGTTGGGCCCTATCTGTGTTTTACACTATCCGGATTGGTGCCTATTCGTTTGTCAGTTCTCTGGGGGCAGGTAGGTGCCACAGTAGAGCTGTAGCGAGGTGCAGGGGTCGTTATTTAGCAAGTTGAATTTTTTTGCTTTAATGTTCCTGTAGAGGGTAATTTCTGCTCTTGCATGTGGGATGCAATTATTTTAGACATACATAGTTTTTGAGCATTTATAAGCGTTTAAGTGTGTGTAGAAAAAGATTGTGCGCTTTTATTTCTTAAAGGCGCAGTACCAGTTTTTTACAAAATTATTTTTTTCAATAAATAAATTGTTTACCAACTGTTGTGGTTATTACTACTTTGTTTAACATGTCTGACATTGAGGAAACGCATTGCTCTGTGTTTAGAAGCCATTGTGGAACCCCCACTTACATTGTGTACCTCTTGTACTGATAGAGCCTTACACTGTAAAGAACATATTTTAGGAAATGAAAGTGTGTCTAAGGATGATTCTCAGTCGGGGAGAATTGGATGGCATATCCTGATTCTCTTCAAAGTGTCACAACCTTTAACACCCACACAAGCGACACCTAGTACTTCTAGTGCGTCTAATTATTTTCCTCTGCAAGATATGGCTGCAGTTATGTCAACTACCCTCACTGAGGTATTATCTAAACTGCCAGTTTTGCAAGGTAAACGCAGTAGGCCAGGTATTAATGTAAATACTGAACCCTCTGATGCTTTTTTAGCCATTTCCGATGCACTCTCACAGTGCTCTGAATTGGGGGTCAGGGAATTGTCTGAGGGAGAACTTTCAGAATCAGGGAATGTTACTTCAGACAGATTCGGACTTAGCGTCCTTTTAAATTTAAACTTGAACACCTTCGCCTGTTGCTCAGGGAGGTCCTAGCGACTCTGGATGATTGTGAACTTATTGCAATTCCTCCAGAAAAATTGTGTAAGATGGATAAATATCTAGAAGTACCTACTTACATTGATGTTTTTCCGGTTCCCAAAAGAATTTCGGAAATTGTTAAAAAGGAATGGGATAGAACAGGGATACCGTTCTCTCCCCCTCCTAATTTTAAGAAAATGTTTCCTATATCAGACACCATCAGGGACTCTTGGCAAACTGTCCCTAAGGTGGAGGGAGAAATATCTACTTTAGCTAAGCGTACAACTATACCTATTGAGGACAGTTGTTCTTTCAAAGACCCTATGGATAAAAAATTATAGGGTCTTCTAAAGAAATTATTTATTCACCAGGGTTTCTTGTTACAGCCTACTGCCTGCATTGTTCCAGTAACTACGGCGGTGGCTTTCTGGTTTGATGCCCTTGAGTCTCTGAAGGTAGAGACGCCCTTAGAGGACAATTTGGACAGAATTAGAGTTCTAAAGCTAGCTAATTCCTTTATCACAGATGCTGCTTTTCAGATTGTTAAATTAGCGGCGAAAAATGCAGGCTTTGCCATTTTGGTGCGCAGAGCGCTATGGTTAAAATCGTGGTCTGCTGATGTATCATCAAAATCTAAACTTTTAGCTATTCCGTTCAAGGGTAAGATCCTATTCGGCCCTGAATTGAAGGAAATCATTTCCGACATTACTGGAGGTAAAGAGAATCCAAAAGTAGAGAAGGCGCTCAAATAGAAAGGAATATGTTGCTGAAAGTGCTCAAAAGAACAAATAAAGTCAAATTCCAGGCAGCTGGGTATATAAAAAGAAGAACTTTATTCCAAACGTTAAAAAGGACAAAACCAGGATGTCCTATACAGAGCCAGCAGTGACTCTAACAATCAGGCAAGTGAGCTGATCCCCATGCAGACATGTTTCGTGCACCAGGTGCACTTGATCACTGCTTACCTGGGGATCAGCTCAAACGCCTCTTAAAAGGCTGAACTTGATCATGACATCACACTGTTGAAATACCTGATTGGTTACCTATTTCCACAAGTTGAGATAACAACTGTCACAACATTTTAAACCTTTTGTAAAACAATTATATTAGCAGTGAATATGTCCTAATACAATAACATCTTAATATTTTCCAGAATAGCTATAAGAAACAAAATAAATCCTATAAAATATCTAGATATTTCCACTTTTAAAGTGCTATTCTTAAACAGGACATATATATAGTATAAAGAAACATTGTAGTGACATAGCTTTCATATAATGTATATACAAACAATATATTAATACCTCCTTCAAAAGACAGACCACTTTCTAATATATATATTGGCATTCAATGACAGATACTATTGACAGAAAAAAGGCCTAGAGTAATATTTTAAACTCAAGTGAAAACATCCAAATCACGTCTGACGTTTAATCCATCCGGTTCGCTAGTTTGCAATCTAAACATCCAAAAAATCTCCTTTTTGTTTAGCAATGCTTCCCTATTACCACCTCTCTTCCATGTTGTGATGTGGTCAATTGCCTGTATCTTAAGGGAAGAGACATCTGAATTGTGTTTTGTTTTGAAATGTCTTGATACTGGTGTGTCACTATCTTCGTCCTCAATAGACCTAAGATGTTGCAAGAACCTATCTTTTAAGGATCGTTTAGTTTTCCCTGTATATTGAATTTTGCAGAGATCACAAGTCAGAAGATAGACGACATGTGTTGTCGTACAATTAATAAAAAATCTAATGTCATATTCCATTTGGGTTTTATTAGAAACAAATCTATCGCCCTCACAAATGAAACCACATGTTTTGCAAACGGGACGTCTACATTTGAAACATCCCTTCTTCTGTTTTAACCAACATTTGCTTTTTTTAGGCCTCATATCTGAGGGCGACAAATGGTTGCCCAAAGTTTTTGCTCTCCTAGGGATGAATTCACACCCTGTGTCCAGAATTTCTTTGATAATTGGATCAGAATACAAAATTGGAAGAGATTCTTCAATTATATTACATATTTTAGTGTATTCTGCACTATATGTGGTAATGAACTTGATCTTACTCAAATTATCATTATTGTCTCTGTGTTTTTTTGATTTATATTGAAGTAACTGTTCTCTGGGAATCTGATCCACATCTTCTTTTGCTGTAGTAAGGATACTATCTCGATACCCTCTCTGTCTAAATCTAACTGTGGCCTCACTAGCCTGATGCTGATATTCACTTTCTTTAGAACAATTCCTTTTAATGCGGATATATTCCCCTTTCGGTATACCCCTCAAAACATGTCGTGGGTGACAAGATTCAAATTGTAATAGGGTGTTTCCCGCCGTTTCCTTTCTATACACTTTAGTCTGTATAGGGGATCCGATTTCCCCACCCTGGACTGTGAGGTCGAGAAAGTTCACACTGTTTTGACTGTGTGTTCCCGTAAATTCAATACCTTGCTGATTACAATTGAGATATTGACAGAAATAATCTGCCCTTGTGGCATCACAGTCCAGAATGAAGAACAGATCATCAATATAACGATAATATTGAATTATTTCACCTCTGAATGGGTTATTATCTCCAAAGACGTAGGACAGTTCCCACCAACCCATAAAAAGGTTGGCATAGGATGGGGCAAATTTTGCCCCCATCGCTGTCCCACGTCTTTGGAGATAGTACTCTGTCTGAAACATGAAATAGTTATGCGACAACAAATATTCTATTGCTCTCATCAGAAATGTCTTGGTAGCCTCTTCAAAGTCACACATAGTGTTGATAAAAAATTCTATAGCTTGAAGGCCTTTGTTATGCTCAATAGACGTGTACAATGAAGTAACATCCACAACCATAAGTCTATAGTTGATTTCCCATTTAATGTTAGAGATTTTATTTATAAAAGATGTCGTATCTTGAATATAGCTAGGTAGTTGGCATACCAACGGCTGCAAAAAAGTATCAACAAGTTCTGAGAGAGCCTCATTTAGAGACCCTATCCCCGCTATAATAGGTCTTCCAGGCGGGGACAGGGGATCCTTATGAAGCTTGGGCAACTGATGAAAAATTGGTGTCACCGGATGTGACACTATCAACTTTTCCTCAGTAGATTGTGTGATAATGTTGTTTTTACGTGCATAACCAATAATATCCACAATCTCCTTTTGAAATTTACTAGTCGGATTTTCCTTGAGTTTTGTGTATACATCCCTCTGGTTAAGTTGTCTTTTAGCCTCTGTAATGTAGTCAGCTCTGTTGAGGACGACTACATTACCTCCCTTGTCTGACTGTCTGATTATGATATTATCATTCTCAGACAGTTCTTTCAGAGCCATTCTTTCTTTGTATGTCAAATTAGCTTGCTTTTTGCTTTTATTTGTTTCTGTCACTGATTTCTCTAAGTTACGTAACTTGAATTCTACTGTCTTTTGAAAAATATCAATTACCTTTGAACGTGTCTTAAATGGATAAAAGGTACTTTTATTCTTGATATGTTTTATTGAGACATTGCTTTCTTGAAGGCACTCGCTCTTATCTGTGTCTCCCTCATTTAATAATTGGTCTAGATCCCTCAGTGTATTCAGTTCTGAAAAGTTTAGATTGGACACTGATGCAACATCATTGGTTTCTTCTGCTCTTTCTAAACTGATGTCAGGTTCATTTTGTGCCTCCTCATCCTTCTTGAAAAAATGTTTTTTCAAAGTTATTTTTCTTGCAAACCTATTAATATCTAGGATTGTCTCAAAGATGTTAAAGTGATGTGAAGGCACAAAATTTAGACCTTTCGAGAGCAGATCAACCTGTGCAGAAGTCAAAGGTACAGAAGATAAATTGACCACATTTTTATCAATTAGGCATATTTCTTCGTTCCCCTTTGTGATCTTGTTTTGATTGTTTTTTTGTTCTTCTGTACTTCCTTTATTTCTTCTGCAACCACCCCGACTACCTCTGTGTGTTTTTTTCTCACTTCTTGCGTGGCCAGAGCCTGCCCGTTTTTTGACTGTGAAGAAGGATTTTCACTGTAATATACTGCATCATTCTCTTGAAAGACTGCTGCAGTTTCACCTGCATCTGGGTAATCACCATCTGATGAGTCACACTCATACTCGGTGTCTGAAAATGTTACACTTTTGCCCTTCTTATTCCCTTTCCAGTTACTTTGTTTGTTTTTATTTTTTAAATTTCTTTTATACCCTCTTTTAGAATTGTCTTCCTGAGTCCATCTATAGACCTGGTTAGAATCATAGTCTCTTTTATCCCTGGTCATCTTTCTTGACTTGAATTGCCATAGTTCCCTTTTAAATGTGTTCATTTTGATTTCAAATTGTTTATCATATTTCTTAAAATCAGGATCATACTGATGTTTTTTTAGTAGAGTCTGAGTATCCCTGATCTCTGTCATAAGTGTAGTTCTTTGTAGTTACTGGAGGTAAAGGTCACGCCCTACCTCAAGACAAACCTCTTAAGATGAGGGGTAAACAAAATAATTTTCGTTCCTTTCGAAATTTCAAAGGAGTACCCTCTGCTTCCCCTTCCTCCACTAAACAGGAAGGGAATTTTGCTCAATCCAAGTCTGTCTGGATGTCTGGAGACCTAACCAGGCCTGGAATAAGGGTAAACAAGCCAAGAAGCCTGCTGCTGCTACCAAGACAGCATGAAGGGGCAGCCCTGATCCGGGACCGGATCTAGTAGGGGGCAGACTTTCTCTCTTTGCTCAGGCTTGGGCAAGGGATGTTCAGGATCCCTGGGCATTGGAAATTGTGACCCAGGGGGGTATCAGTTGGAATTCACGTTTGTTTGTAGACCAGACAAAAAGAGAGGCGTTATTACACTGTGTAAAAGACCTCTATACCATGGGAGTAATTTGTCCAGTTCCAAAGCTGGGACAGGGGTTTTACTCAAACCTTTTCGTGGTTCTCCTGCATATCAGTGGTGCCCTATCTGGACAATATCTTGATTCAGGCGTCAACTTATCATCTGACCAAATCTCACACGGGCATTGTGTTGTCTTTCCTAAGAACTCACAGTTGGAAAATGAATGTAGAAAAGAGTTCACTTGTTCCACAAACAAGAGTTCCATTCTTGGGAACTCGGATAGACTCGGTAGACATGAAAATATTTCTGACAGAGGTCAGAAAATCAGATTCTAAATACTTGCCGAGCTCTTTAGTCCATTCCTCGGCCATCAGTGGCTCACTGTATGGAGGTCATTGGATTAATGGTAGCAGCAATGTACATTGTCCCGTTTGCTCGCTTTCATCTCAGGCCACTGCAGCTGTGCATGCTCAGGCAGTGGAATGGGGATTATGCAAATTTATCTCCTCGGATAAATCTGGATCAAGAGACCAGAGACTCTCTTCTTTGGTGGTTATCACAGGATCATTTGTCCCAAGGAATGTGCTTCCGCAGGCCATCATTGGTTATAGTGACAATGGATGCCAGCCTCTTGGGCTGGGGTGCAGTCTGCAATTCCCTGAAGGCTCAGGGTACTTGGACTCCAATGAAGTCTCAATTACCAATCAATATTCTGGAACTGAGAGCAATATTCAATGTGCTTCAGGCGTGGCCTTAGTTGGCTCTGGCCAAATTCATAAGATTCCAGTCGGACAACATGACGACTGTGGCATATATCAATTATCAGGGGGGAACAAGGAGTTCTCTAGCGATGATAGAGGTATCAAGGATAATCCGATGGGCGGAGACTCACTCTTGCCATCTATCAGCAATCTATATCCCAGGAGTAGAGAACTGGGAAGCGGATTTTCTAAGTCGTCAGACTTTTCATCCGGGGGAGTGGTAACTCCTTCCGGAGGTGTTTGCATCATTGATTCAACAATGGGGCATACCGGAATTGGATCTAATGGCATCTCGACAGAATGCCAAGCTTCCACGTTATGGGTCCAGGTCAAGGGATCTCCAGGCTGTACTGATAGATGCTCTAGCAGTACCTTGGTCATTCAACCTGGCTTATGTGTTTCCACAATGTCCTCTCCTGCCTTGTGTGATTGCAAGAATCAAACAGGAGAGAGCTTCAGTAATTCTAATAGCGCCTGCGTGTCCACACAGGACTTGGTATGTGGATCTAGTGGACATGTCATCTCTACCTCTGTGGAAACTACCATTTGAGGCAGGACCTTCTCATTCAAGGTCCGTTCCAACATCCAAATCTAAATTCTCTGCAGCTGACTGCCTGGAGATTGAACGCTTGATTTTATCTAAGCGAGGATTCTCTGAGTCGGTCATTTAATACTTTGATTCAGGCTTGCAAGCCTGTCACGAGAAAAATTTGCCATAATATATGGCATAAATATCTTTAATGGTGTGAATCCAAGGGCTACTCGTGGAGTAGGGTTAGGATTCCTAGGATTTTGTCCTTTCTCCATGAAGTATTGGAGATGGGATTATCAGCTAGTTCCTTAATAGGACAAATTTCTGCTTTGTCAATTTTACTACACAAGCGTCTGGCAGATGTCCCAGACGTTCAGTCTTTTTGTCAGGCTTTAATCAGAATCAAGCCTGAGTTTGAATTTAGTTCTTAATGTTCTTCAAGGGGTTCCGTTTGAACCCATGCATTCCATAGATATTAAGCTGTTATCTTGGAAAGTTTTGTTCTTAGTTGCTATCTCTTCTGCTCGAAGAGTTTCTGAGCTTTCTGCGTTACATTGTGATTCACCTTATCTTATATTCCATTCTGGTAAGGTGGTTTTGCGTACTAAACCTGGATTCCTTCCTAAGGTTGTTTCAAATAAGAATATTAATCAGGAAATTGTTGTTACTTCCTTGTGTCCTAATCCTTCTAAGGAGCGTCTGTTACATAACTTGGGCGTGGTTCATGCCTTGAAGTTTTACTTACAAGCGACCAAAGATTTCCGTCAAACATCGTCTCTATTCATAGTTTATTCTGGGAAATGTAGGGGTCAAAAAGCTACGGCTACCTCTCTCTCTTTTTGGCTGAAAAGCATCATCCGCCTGGCATACGAGACTGCTGGCCAGCAGCCTCCTGAAAAAATTACGGCTCATTCCACTAGAGCTGTGGCTTCCACATGGACTTTTAAAAATGATGCTTCTGTTGAACAGATTTGTAAGGCTGCGACTTAGTCCTCCCTTCATACTTTTTCAAAATTTTACAAATTTGATACTTTTGCTTCTTGTGAGGCTATTTTTGGGAGACAGGTTCTTCAAGCAGTGGTGCCTTCCGTTTAGGTATCTGCCTTGTCCCTCCCGTTCATCCGTGTCCTGTTGCTTTGGTATTGTATCCCACAAGTAAGGATGAATCCGTGGACTCGTCTTATCTTGTAGAAGAAAAGGAAATGTATGCTTACCTGATAAATTGATTTCTTCTACGATACGACAAGTCCACGGCCCACCCTGTCATTTTAAGACAGTATTTATTTTATTTTTAAAAAAAACTTCAGTCACCTCTGCACCTTTTTAGCTTTTCCTTTCTCTTCCTATACCTTCGGTCGAATGACTGGAGGGTGGAGTCAAGGGAGGAGCTATATAGACAGCTCTGCTGTGGTGCTCTTTGCCACTCCCTGTTAGCAGGAGGATAATATCCCAAAAGTAAGGCTGAATCTGACTCATCGTATCGTAGAAGAAATCAATTTATCAGGTAAGCATAAATTTCCTTTTTATTATATAAAACTGAATCTCATCACAAAAATTATCGTGACTTTAAATGATAAAGGAAACGTCCTAACCTGTTCCCTCAACAAAAATGGATGGTACGGTTTCTTTAAATGTTAAATACTTATTTTTTAACAAAGAAAGATTCTTTAGGGAATATAAAGATCTCCAGACCTCATTTAAATTTTGTAGAGAAATCATCCAGACATCGGATGAAAAAGTACAAATTTTGCATTTCATGTAAAGCCTCTCTGCTGTATTATACAACACAGCAGAGACGGTATCCAGACTACTCAACGCGCTTGTTCCGTACTGTGTGTGAAGCCTCTCTGCTGCATGATTCACAGAGCAGCAGAGAAGGCATCCGTAGCACTCAATATACTTAAACCGTACTGTTCATGAGAAGCCTCTCTGCTTCGTGGTTCACAACGCAGCAGAGAAGGCATCCGCAGCACTCAATGCCAATCCTGTAATGATTACAAGCCTCTCCGCTGCATAGTCACAGCACAATAGAGAAGGCATCCGGATCACAGAATTAAACTCCTCAGACTACACTCTGGAAGGAGACAAAGGAGCGCGCAAACAAATGGCGCGTATCTTAGCCCCGCCCATCATGGGCGTCTCCAGCTAAACCTCCCGGGTGGCAAAAAGTAAAGTAGAAGCCGAGCTTTTATAAATTGTTTATACAGACATGCTGCAACATGGCAATACCTTTAAACAGACAAACTTCCCGGTCGGCTACTAACATAAAAGAAGCCAACAGAAGTAAAATTGCACCTAACCTGTTTACCCCTTAACATGTATCCTGTTATGTACAAAACAGGTTAAACCCCCCCCCCAGACGGATGCAAAGTAAAATTAAGCCGTTGGGAGCTGCAAATATGTAACATCATAAAAAACAGAGCCACTTCACCGCGTCCTCCAGTCCCTGCATTCACTGCCCGTTAACATTTCCCCCTTCCCTCTTAGGGATAATGTCATCTAGTGTCCAATGTAGAGTATATAAAGTGCCAAATTTTTCTGAGTATGTATCCTTTCCAGAAAAAAGAATTTAGCACTTACCTTAGAAATCTGCCCGGCAGGAAGGCAGCCCACCGGCTTGCGAGGTCCTCTTCCTTACGTAGGCTTGTGGGACAAAAAAAGTACTGAGTATATTCTCTTCCCTCAGACTTTTACCAACAGGGCAGCAAACAATCTATGGGAGGCACAGTGAGAATTATGTCCCACAAGTTCCCATTGCTCTAAAGCAACCAAAGCTCTACTCAAGAGACTGATATGGACTACGGCTACACCCAAGGACAAAGCAGCACAATCTTGCACTAATTTAAAAATAATAAACTCTTGATTGAAGAATCTATACTAACACCTCACTTTACCTCTTCCTATCACTAACACAGGCAAAGAAAATGACGGGAGGGAAGGGAGGAGCTATTTAACAGCTCTGCTGTGGTGCTATTTGTCTCCTCCTGCTGACCAGGAGGTGAATATCCCATTAGTAATTAAGGTGATCCGTGGACTCATCGTGTCTTAAAAAAGAAATGGAATTTATGTTTGTTTTAGTTGTTATTTAAGCTAGGACAATGTCTTTGGGTAGCAAAGCTAGGATGCAAACGTCCTGGGGCAAGATGAAGTCAGTGTGTCTCCTTGCTGTGGGTAGTTACTTATGGCAGATGTTTTGTTTGACCTTGCTGACTATAGTCAAGTGTTTAAAAGGTGCAAAAGTTGAGAACAGGAGGTACACATTAAGGCAGCAGCTCTCAGACAACAAATAAGTCATATTATTTGATGGGAAACAATGAAAAAAAAGTTCACATACTTTGTAAAGATCTCTTGAAAGTTGCTGGTGCAGGGGAGGGATCAGGTTTCGAGCTCTATACTACGCGAGCATTTGTAGAAGTAGCTCTGGATATATGTCAGATATGTAGGTGCATATACTAGGCCCTTATCATAACTGCTTATTATCGCCTGCTAAAAAATGGCCAAACTTTACTTTGATTAAGGTCCCCTCCCTGCCTTTGAGGCCAAGAGTTTCCATCCCATTGTGCTGCAGAGCATCATTGCAGTAAATAAATCATATCTTTTTGAATCAATACAAAAGGAAGAGTCCGTTAAGAGTGGTTTGTGGGTTATCTGAGCTATTTTTTCCCTGTCAGCTATGTCGCACACAGTCTCACATCCCTTTGGCTTACCTTACAATTGTTAGGTGCATTAGTTTGAATGTTGAGGATTTCTGCATTTAAATAAGGGGTCACACATTTGTCTTTCTCGTGGTTCACATAAGGGATACCACAGCCAGCCCTGATGGTTCTGTGAGGTGATCGTTGTTGCCACAGTGATCAGCAGATAGCCAGCCGCCTGGGCACATGACCCCTCCTTTCAATGAGCAGCCACTCCACCTTTCAAACGAGGGGTCACTTGAAGTGTCGTTTAAATTGCCCAATGTGCTATTTCTATGCAATCATCTGCTCCCTAAAGGATTATGAGACCCCTCATTAGATAACAGGCAATTTCCTCTTTCATGTAAAGGAGTTATTGTGTGTATGTTTTGTTGTATATGTTGTCTTTAGGGGAGAAGGGCTTTCTTTCATGTAATTAGCAAGAGTCCATGAGCTAGTGACGTATGGGATATACATTCCTACCAGGAGGGGCAAAGTTTCCCAAACCTTAAAATGCCTATAAATACACCCCTCACCACACCCACAATTCAGTTTTACAAAATTTGCCTCCCGTGGAGGTGGTGAAGTAAGTTTGTGCTAGATTCTACGTTGATATGCGCTTCACAGCAGGCTGGAGCCCGGTTTTCCTCTGAGTGCAGTGAATGTCAGAGGGATGTGAAGAGAGTATTGCCTATTTGAATTCAATGGTCTCCTTCTACGGGATCTATTTCATAGGTTCTCTGTTATCGGTCGTAGAGATTCATCTCTTACCTCCCTTTTCAGATCGACAATATACTCTTATATACCATTACCTCTACTGATTCTCGTTTCAGTACTGGTTTGGCTATCTGCTATATGTAGATGAGTGTCCTGGGGTAAGTAAGTCTTATTTTTTGTGACTCTAAGCTATGGTTGGGCACTTTATACGTAAAGTTCTAAATATGTCTTTAAACTTATATTTGTCATGATTCAGGATAATCAGTATTCCTTCTTTCAGACTGTCAGTTTCATTATTTGGGAAAATGCATATGAATAAAAAAAAAATTCTTACCTTAAGAAATTTTCTAATTGACTTTTTTTCTTGCGGGCTGTTAGGCTAGCGGGGGGCAGAAAATGCTTCAATTTATTGCGTCATTCTTGTCGCGAATTTTTTTTGGCGCAAAATTTTGTCATTTCCGGCACCATAGTTTACGCCGGAAGTTTACACGTGGTTGCGCCAAAAAGTGTGGGCGTCATACTTGGCGCCAAAAAATGTGGGCGTCATACTTGGCGCCACTTTTTTTCACATTATTTAAGTCTCACTTTTTTGTTGCTTCTGGTTGCTAGAGGCTTGTTTTGCATTTTTCCCCATTCCTGAAACTGTCATTTAAGGAATTTGATCATTTTGCTTTATATGTTGTTTTTTTCTATTACATATTGCAAGATTTTCCATAAATTATTCCTGGATCAGAACATACTGAGGGATTCCTGTTGACTAAGAAGTCCTACCAAAGCTAAGTTCATTTATTTTAAATGTTATGAATCTTTATCTTTAGCTATGGTTTGTAATAAGTTATCATGATAAACTTTTACATGCAGAATCCATTAGTATTTATGCTTTATGTATTGCTTTTCTTTTTACATCTTATGTACAAGATATACTTAGAAAATTTATAAGAATATTTTTCTGATTCTAGGTTAAGGCTTTGTCTGACTTTGCGCCTTCTATTAAAAATTTTTTAGGTCTTTTTCAAACTTCTTTTTGATAAAGTTTCAAATGACCAACAACATACTGAATTATCCTTCTCTGATGATGTTTTTTCTCTTTCAGAACTTTTCTTCATCAGATATTGACACTAACAAATCTACTTTTTAATTTTTTTATTAGAGTAAATTTGTTTTTGAAAAGGTGTTGATTATTTTGGATATTGAGGTAACTAGTTCTTTTTCATAACTAGCTAACATTTTATTTCTGCTTATTTTATCTTCTGTGTCTTCAGAGGTTTTTTCCATTCCTTCATACTAGGGAATGGAATAGGCTGACATTTTTCTTCAAAGGTTTTAAATTATATTCTTTGCCGGCAGTTAAATTCAATTTTGAGGGTTCTCCAATTTAATGGGGCTATCTCTACTCCTGCTAAATTATGCTATTGTTTCTATAGCAAAATAGTATTTATTTTCTTTTTAAATGGTTGTATCCTATTTAAGGAATTTTTTTTATTTTCAGGTACTTTTCTTGGACCTGTAATTTATTTGGATGATGTTGCTTTTGCTCCATTTTTTCTGTTTACTTTAAAGATCAAGTATCAGATTATGTATTATTTAGCATTGTTAAGGGACAAAGTCTACTGCTCATTTGAGGTTCAGACTGGGTGCTGTTGCATTTGTCTTGTTGTCTTGCATTTTTGTTTATGCAAGTCCGGTGTGTTGGCTGGTCCCTTCACTGGATTAACATGCTAATAATTTTATTTGTTTCTTCATTTTTATTGAATATTTTCACAAATGAGGTTTAAGCTATGTCTTTAGCTGTTTTTAGCTAGAAGAAATTTTGTGATTTCTAAAAAATCCTTATTTCTTTTTTTCCAAGATAATCAATTATTTGATTCATATTAGATTCAATTCTTAACTGTTACTCTGGGCTTCAAGATTAAGTTCTTAGACTAAAACTTTAAGCTTATTTTAGTTTGGTTGTTCTTACTAAAGAACAAAATTCTAAATTCTTACCCAAGTAACATGTTTTTATTTAGAAGTTTTTTTTTTTTTGGTTCTATTCGGTCCAAAATTCTTAGATTTTGGGTACAAAATAAAATTTGAAGTAAAACAGTCTGAGAAGTCTTTTTTTTCTCTTATATTCCAGCTATTCCAGTAAGGCTAACACTTTCCTTAATGTGTTTCAGTCCCATATATTTTGGGTAATGTTGAAGTGCGGCTGATCACCTGTTGGGGCTCAAGCGCTGCTCAGATCTGGAATCTTCTGGGGTATTTATTCCAGTTCCATTTTTAGGATCTGGGTTTTGGGGTTTTATTCAAACTATTCATTGTTCCAAAGATAGAAAATCTTTTTATTATATAAATGTACCATCTTTTAGATTGGTATTTATATGGTCTATTCTGACTTTTTTTGGTCAGTGATAGCATTATTTGTTTTCATTAGATACAATAGATGCATATCTACATTTCTGTTTTCATTCAGATTATTTTTATTTTCTGAGACTACGGAATCTCAATGATTCAACTTTGTTTTTTCAAGACATGGTTAGAGGATCTTTTTATCAAAAGCTCTTGATTCCTCACACAAGGGTCACCTTTTTTAGGTTTCCAGATAGATTGTGTCACTGTCTTTGTCTCTAACAGTTAAGTGATTTTTTTTTTCTTATTGGTTTCCGTCTGTCGGTACCTTCAGTCTCTATTATTTCCTTCAGTTGCTATATATGCATGGAAATTTAGGTCTTATGGCTGCAGCTTTGGATTCATTTCCCTTTGCTCATTTTCATAGAAAACCTTTCCAGTTTTTTATGCTGCATAATGGTGCAGGGATTCTAGGATTTCACTTTTTAAATCTTCGAATTCTATGTTTATCTATCTTTGATTCGGTGGTTAAGATCACCATCATTTAGTTCTACAGGTCTCTTCGATTCTTTCAACCTGGACCATGATCTCTATAGATGCGAGTTTTTTTAGGTTGGGAGGCTGTCTGAGGTTCTCTGTCAGCACAAGGGGTTTGGAAATCTCAGGAGGCGAGATTACCATTTGATATTTTGGAACTCCGTGCATTCCCAGAGTTCTTCAGTTGGTTTCTTTTGAAGAAGAGACGTTTATTGTTTTTTTTCAGACATTATCACATCTGTGGTGTATGTCAATCATTAGGGTGTGACTATCCGTCTTTAGACTGTGACAAAAGTATCTCGGATATTTGCTTGGGCTAAATCTAGCTCCTATCTAAATTCTGGGGTCCTTTTCCCAGGTATAGACATTTGGGAAGCGGATTATCTCTGGGTAAAGACCATTCTCCCGGATGTAAAGCTTGATTAACAGATATGTTTTTCAATTTTTCAGATGTGAGGGCTTCCAGAAATAGATCTGTTGGCCTCTCGTCTTAATAAGGAACTTCCCAGGGGCCTATTTCAGGTCCGGGGATCCTCAGGCGGAAGTAGCGTATGCATTGACACTTCCTTGGAATTATCATTCTGCCTATATCTTCCGCCTCTAGTTCTTCCAAATTTCTAATGGAGCGTTCGTTTGTACTGCTGGTGGTTCCAGCATGGCCTCACAGGTTATTGGTATGCGGATCTCATTCGGATGGCCAGTTGCCAACCTTGGACATTTCCGTTAAGACCAGACCTTTTATCTCAAGGCCCATTTTTCCATCAGGATCTCAAATCATTTAATTTGAAGGTATGGAGATTGAACGTTTGATTCTTAGTCATAGAGGTTTCTCTGACTCAGTGATTAACACTATGTTACAGGTTTGTATATCTGTCTCTAGAAAGATTTATTATCGAGTTTGGAAGACTTTCATTTCTTAGTGTTCTTCTCATAAATTCTTTTGGCATTCTTTTAGAATTCCTAGAATTTTACAATTTTTCAGGTTGGTTTAGATAAGGTTTTGTCTGCAAGTTCTTTGAAAGGACAAATCTCTACTCTTTCTGTTCTTTTTCACAGAAAGATTGCTATTCATTCTGATATTCATTGTTTTGTACAGGCTTTGGTTTGTATCAAGCCTGTCATTAAGTCAATATCTCCTCCTTGTAGTCTCAATTTGGTACTGAGGGCTTTACAGGCTCCTCCGTTTGAACCTTTGCGTTCTCTGGACATTAAAATTACTTTCTTGGAAAGTATTGTTCCTTTTGGTTATCTCTTCTGCTAGAAGAGTTTCTGAGTTTTCTGCTCTTTCTTGTGGATCTCCTTTTCTGATTTTTCATCAGGGTAAGGCAGTGTTCCTTCCTGTTATTCATTATTTTGTTCAGGCTTTGGTTCTTATCAAACCTGTCATTAAGCCATTTTCTCCTCCTTGGAGTTTTAATTTGGGTCTAAAGGCTTTACAGGCTCTTCTATTTGAGCATATGTTTTCTCTAGACATTATTTACTTTCATGGAAAGTATTGTTCTTTTTAGACATCTCTTCAGCTAGAACAATTTTTAATTATCTGTTCTTTCTTGTGAGTCTCCTTTTTCTGATTTTTTTCATCAGGATAAGGTGGTTTTTGCTATCCTCATTTCAATTCTTACCTAAAGTTGTGATTTCTATCAACATTAGGGAGGAATTATTGTCTTTTCCTAAGACTTCTTTGGTAAGATTCTTACATTCTTTGGATATGGTAAGAGTTTTGAAATCTTATGTTGAAGCTATTCAGATTTCAGATAGTCTTCTAGTCTATTTGTTATCTTTTCTGGTGTTAGGAAGGTCAAAAGGCTTCTGCCATTTCTTTGGCATCTTGGTTAAAATCTTTGTTTCATCATGCCTATGTCGAGTTGGGTAAAACTCCGCCTCAAAGGATTACAGCTCATTCTACTAGGTCAGTTTCTACTTCCTGGGCGTATAGGAATGAAGCTTCAGTTGATCAGATTTGCAAAGCAGCAACTTGGTCTTCTTTGCATACTTTTACTAAATTCTACCATTTTGATGTGTTTTCTTCTTCTGAAGCAGTTTTTGGTAGAAAAGTACTTCAGGCAGCTGTTTCAGTTTGATTCTTCTGCTTATAATTTCAGTTTTTTTCATTATAAGATTTAAACTTTTTATTTTGGGTGTGGATTATTTTCAGCAGAATTGGCTGTCTTTATTTTATCCCTCCCTCTCTAGTGACTCTTGTGTGGAAGATCCACATCTTGGGTAGTCATTATCCCATACGTCACTAGCTCATGGAGTCTTGCTAATTACATGAAAGAAAACATAATTTATGTAAGAACTTACCTGATAAATTCATTTCTTTCATATTAGCAAGAGTCCATGAGGCCCACCCTTTTTTGTGGTGGTTATGATTTTTTTGTATAAAGCACAATTATTCCAATTCCTTATTTTTGATGCTTTCGCACTTTTTTCTTATCACCCCACTTCTTGGCTATACGTTAAACTGATTTGTGGGTGTGGTGAGGGGTGTATTTATAGGCATTTTGAGGTTTGGGAAACTTTGCCCCTCCTGGTAGGAATGTATATCCCATACGTCACTAGCTCCTGGACTCTTGCTAATATGAAAGAAATGAATTTATCAGGTAAGTTCTTACATAAATTATGTTTTTGTCTGCATTTGAACACTTGGCACATTTTTATTTTGTCAGGCATGTTTGTTTGCATGGTGACCCATGCGAGTCCTAGTCTAGATACAGTACGCCCACGATGGGCGGGGCCTATTTTCGCACGCTCTGTTGCGCAGTCTTCCTAGACATCGCATAGCTAGCAGAGGCTGGAGGCTTAAGTTGTCTGCACTCGATAAGTCCTTTCACGATATATCCGGCAACAGGTTCATTCCGGGGGCAGGTAGGTGCCACAGCAGAGCTGTGGCGTGGTGCAGAGGCCAATAATTGTATATTTAATAAAATTTATGTTCTGAGTGATATTGTATTTGGACATATCTTGCAAGTGGATACAGTATTAAGGAGCGTTTTAGGCACATTAAAATAGTTTTTTTTTTCTGGCTAAAAAGCGTTTTTTGCAGTTTTCAGTAAAATAGTTGCGCTTTTAAAATTTAAAGGCTCAGTGCAGTTTTTTTGGTATTTAGTATAATCACAACTTAATATTTAGCAAGGTACGGCTATTATCAGTACTGCTAGTCTGTTTAACATGTCGGACAGTGAGGAGGAAACTCCTTGTTCTATGTGTTTACATGCCACTGTGGAACCCCCCTCTGACTTTTTGTCCCTCGTGTACTGAGAGGACCTTACAATCCAAAGCACAAATTTTATGTAAAGAAAATGTGTGTAAAGATGATTCTCAAGCTGAATGGAATCTGGGTGTACCGCCAGCTTCTCCCCAAGCGTCACAACCTTTAACGCCCACCCAAGCGGCGCCTGGTTCTTCAACCGCGTCTAATTCATTTACTTTGCAGGATATGGCTGCAGTTATGTCAACTACCCTTACAAAGGTGTTATCTAAGTTGCCAGTGTTACATGGTAAACGCAGTAGGACAGAGGACAATGTGAATGCTGATCACTCTGATGCGTTGTTGGCTATTTCCAATGTACCCTCTCAGGGATCTGAATTGGGGGTTAGGGAACTTCTATCTGAGGGGGAACTTTCCGAATTGGGAAGTGCGTTACCTCAGACAGATTTGGACGTCATATCCTTTAAATTTAAGCTTGAACACCTCCGTCTTTTAGTTATGGAGGTTTTAGCGACTCTGGATGACTGTGACCCTATTGTGGTACCACCAGAGAAGTTGTGTAAGATGGACAAATACTTAGAGGTGCCTGCTTACACTGACGTTTTTCCAGTTCCTAAGAAAATTATGGAAATTATTAAGAGGGAATGGGACAGACTGGGTATCCCGTTTGAACCCTCTCCTAATTTCAAGAAAATGTATCCTATATCTGACACTGTTCGGGACTCCTGGCAATCAGTCCCTAAGGTAGAAGGAGCTATATCTACCCTGGCTAAGTGTACAACTATTCCTATTGAGGACAGCTGCACTTTCAAAGACCCTATGGATAAGAAATTGGAGGGTCTTCTAAAGAAAATGTTTATTCATCAGGGTTTCCTCTTGCAACCTATGGCATGCATTGTACCAGTTACCACTGCGGCGGCCTTTTGGTTTGAGGCCTTAGAGTCTCTTAAGACTGAGTCTCCTTTAGCGGATATCTTAGAATTAAGGCTCTCAAGCTGGCTAATTCTTTTATCACAGATGCCGCCTTTCAAATTGCTAAGTTGGCGGCTAAGAATGCTGGATTTGCCATTTTGTCGCATAGAGCGTTGTGGTTAAAGTCTTGGTCATCTAAGTCAAAGCTTTTGGCTATTCCTTTCAAGGGTAAGACCCTATTCGGGCCTGACTTGAAGGAAATCATCTGACATCACTGGAGGCAAGGGCCATCTCCTACCTCAGGATAAGTCTGTTAAATTGAGGGGTAAACAGAATAATTTTTGTTCCTTTCGGAACTTTAAAGGAGTATCCTCTTCTTCCTCTTCCTCCACAAAGCAGGAAGGGAATTTTGCTCAGGCCAAGTCTGTCTGGAGACCCAACCAAGCTTGGAACAAGGGTAAACACAAGAAGCCTGTTGCTACTACCAAGTCGGCATGAAGGGGCGGCCCCTGATCCGGGACCGGATCTAGTAGGGGGCAGACTTTCTCTCTTTGCACAGGCTTGGGCAAGAGATGTTCAGGACCCCTGGGCACTGGAAATCGTGACCCACGGGTATCAACTGGAATTCAAAAGTTTTCCCCGAAGAGGAAGATTTCTTCTTTCACAATTGTCTGTAGACCAGATAAAAAGAGGAGTTCTTACGTTGTGTAGAAGACCTCTCTACTATGGGAGTGATTTGTCCTGTTCCAAGACTAGAGCAGGGGCGGGGGTATTACTAAACAGATTTCTCAGTGTCCCATCCTTCAAGATGGAGACCATTCGCTCAATTTTACCAATGATTCAGGATGGTCAATATATGACTACCGTGGACTTGAAGGATGCATACTATCATATTCCTATCCACAAGGATCATCATCAGTACCTAAGGTTTGCCTTCCTGGACAAACATTTTCAGTTCGTGGCTCTTCCCTTCGGGTTAGCCACAGCAAAAAGGTTCTAGGGTCCCTTCTGGAGGTTCTCAGGGTGCGGGGAATAGCAGTAGCACCTTATCTGGACGATATTTTGATTCAGGCGTCGACTGATCATCTCACAAGATCTCATACAGACACAGTGTTGGCATTTCTGAGTACTCACGGATGGAAGGTGAATCTAGAAAAAAGTTCACTAATTCCACAGACAAAGGTTCTCTTCTTGGGAACTCAGAAAAATCTTCATGTCTATAGAATTTATCAGACAGAGGTCAGAAAGTCAAAGATTATAAATACATGCCGGGCCCTTCAGTCCAATCCTCGGCTATCAGTGGCTCAGTGCATGGAGGTAATTGGATTGATGGTAGCGGCAATGGACATCATTCCGTTTGCTCGATTTCATCTCAGACCACTGCAACTGTGCATGCTCGGACAGTGAAATGGGGATTATGCAAATGTATCTCCTCAGATAAATCTGGACCAGGAGACCAGAGACGCTCTTCTTTGGTGGTTGTCGCCGGATCATCTGTCCCAAGGGACGTGTTTCCGCAGACCCTCGTGGGGGATAGTGACGACGGACGCCAATATTCTAGGCTGGGGTGCAGTCTGGAATTCCCTGAAGGCTCAGGGTGTATAGACTCAGGTGGAGTCTCTACTTCCAATCAATATTCTGGAACTGAGAGCAATATTCAATGCGCTTCAGGCGTGGCCTCAGTTGGCTTCGGCCAAATTCATCAGATTCCTGTCGGACAACATTACGACTGTGGCTTACATCAATCATCGGGATGGAACGAGGAGTTCCTTAGCGATGACAGAAGTATCCAAGATAATTCGGTGGGCGGAGGCCCACTCTTGTTATCTGTCTGCAATCTACATCCCAGGAATGGACAACTGGGAAGAGGATTTTATAAGCCGACAGGCTTTTCATCCGGCGGAGTGGGAACTCAATCCGGAGGTATTTGCCTCACTGATTTTCAGATGGGGCAGACCAGAGTTGGATCTAATGGCATCTCGACAGAATGCCAAGCTCCCAAGATATGGATCCAGGTCGAGGGACCCTCAGGCCGAACTGATGCCTTGGCAGTGCCTTGGTCGTTCAACCTAGCTTATGTGTTTCCACAGTTTCCTCTCCTTCCCCGGGTGATTGCTCGGATCAAACAGGGGAGAGGTTCAGTAATTGTAATCGCGCCTGCGTGGCCACGCAGGATTTGGTATGCATATCTTGTGGACATGTCCTCTCTGCCTCCATGGAAACTTCCAGTGAGACAGGACCTTCTCATTCAAGGTTCTTTCCAACATCCAAATCTAATTTCTCTGCAGCTGACTGCTTGGAGATTGAATTTTATCTAAGCGGGGATTCTCTGATTCGGTCATACACGTAAGCCTGTCGCTAGAAAGATCTATCATAAGATATGGCGTAAATATCTTTTTTGGTGTGAATCCAAGGGCTACTCATGGAGTAAAGTCAGGATTCTGTCTTTTCTCCAAGAAGGTTTGGAGAAGGGGTTATCGGCGAGTTCTTTAAAGCGACAAATTTCTGATTTGTCAATTTTGCTACATAAACGTTTGGCAGATGTTCAGTTTTTTTGTCAGGCTCTAACCAGAATTAAGCCTATGTTTAGACCAATTGCTCCACCCTGGAGTTTGAATTTAGTTCTTAGTGTTCTTCAAGGGGTTCTGTTTGAACCCATGCATTCCATAGATATTAAGTTGTTATCTTGGAAAGTTTTGTTTTTGGTTGCTATTTCTTCTGCTCGTAGATTTTCTGAGCTTTCAGCGTTACAATGTGATTCGCCTTATCTTATCTTCCATTCTGATAAGGTGGTTTTACGTACCAAACCTGGTTTCCTTCCTAAGGTTGTTTCTAATAGGAATATTAGTCAGGAAATCGTTGTTCCTTCATTATGTCCTAACCCTTCTTCTAAGAAGGAGCGTATGTTACATAACCTGGACGTGGTCCATGGCTTGAAGTTTTACTTGCAGACAACTAAGGATTTCCGTCAATCATCTTCATTATTCATTATTTATTCTGGAAAGCGTAGGGGTCAGAAAGCTACGGATACCTCTTTCTTTTTGGCTGAAGAGTATCATCTGTCTGGCGTATGAGACTGCTGGACAGCAGCCTCCTGAAAGAATTACGGCTCATTCTACTAGAGCTGTGGCTTCCTCATGGGCATTTAAAAACGATGCTTCTGTTGAACAGATTTGCAAGGCTGCAACTTGGTCGTCTCTTCACGCTTTTTCCAAATTTGATACTTTTGCTTCTTCTGAGGATGGTTTTGGGAGAAAGGTTCTTCAAGCAGTGGTGCCTTCCGTTTAGGTTCCTGTCTTGTCCCTTTCTTTCATCCTTGTCCTATAGCTTTGGTATTGTATCCCACAAGTAAGGATGAAATCCGTGGACTCGTCATATCTTGTCGAAGAGAAGGAAATTTATGCTTACCTGATAAATTTATTTCTTCTACAATATGACGAGTCCACTTCAGTCACCTCTGCACTTTTGGCTTTTCCTTTCTCTTCCTAACTTCGGTCGAATGACTGGAGGTGGAAGGAAGGGATGAGCTATATATACAGCTCTGCTGTGGTGCTCTTTGCCACTTCCTGTTAGCAGGAGCATAAATCCCACAAGTAAGGATGAAATCCGTGGACTCGTCATATCGTAGAAGAAATACATTTATCAGGTAAGCATACATTTACTTTTTATATTTACACTCAAACACCCTCTAAATTTGTACTTTTTTCTTTTTTTTTTTTTCTTTCAAAATAAGCTTAAAGAATAAAGTTAGCTTTTAAAGCTGCAGGTTTTTCTACAGAAAGAAGAGTGTGGGTTGTGTTTTGTTTTTTCTTCAAAATCCGCTTTAATCTAGCAACTCTGGTATTTCAGTTTTCATGGACTGTAAAGTACACTGTTAGTGGTGTATTAAATCTATAGAAATGCTGGAATATCACAATGAAAGTAAGACTGTGCTGTATACATAAATTAATAAAAAGCCTACTGCTTATTTATGCAGGAGAGGGTTATTATAAATACAATAATGGTGTCTGCATCTGACCTTTCTTGCGCAGTTCTGGACATTTTCTTAGTAATACATTTCACCGTGAAATCTTTATCTAAACTTTTAGATGTTGGCAATGTTGCTTAAAGGACCACTTAATGCAGTAGAATTACATAATTAACGAGTACATAATAAAAAGACAATGCAATCGCACTTACTCTGAAAGAAAAGGAATCAAAATCTACTGCTTATTTGAAATTCAGATATATTTTTTTCTCCCATTTTCTGGCCTCTTGTATCATGTGACAGACATCAGACAATCAGACTAGTTTACGTATACCCTGTGAACTTCTGCACGTGGTCAGTAGGGGCTTGTTGCCCAGAAAGTGTGAATATAAAAAGACTGCAAAATGTGATGTCTTATGATTCAGAAAGAGCATGGAATTTTAAGTTTATTTTGACTTGAGTGTTCCTTTAATTCTGTATTAGAACGGTTTCAGATCTTAAGGAGTTGTACATTTAAAGAGAAGTAATATCCAAATGCTGAATCATTTAAAAGTGATGCAGCATATCTGTAAAAGGCTGACAAGAAAATATATTATTTCTCTTGTTAAGTGTATCCAGTCCACGGATCATCCATTACTTGTGGGATATTCTCCTTCCCAACAGGAAGTTGCAAGAGGACACCCACAGCAGAGCTTCTATATAGCTCCTCCCCTCACTGCCATATCCAATCATTCTCTTGCAACTCAACTAAGATGGAGTTCATAAGAGGACTGTGGTGTTTTATACTTAGTTTATTTCTTCAATCAAAAGTTTATTTTTAAATGGTACCGGAGTGTACTGTTTATCTCAGGCAGTATTTAGAAGAAGAATCTGCCTGCGTTTTCTATGATCTTAGCAGAAGTAACTAAGATCCTTTGCTGTTCTCACATATTCTGAGGAGTGAGGTAACTTCAGAGGGGGAATAGCGTGCAGGTTTTCCTGTAATAAGGTATGTGCAGTTAAAATATTTTTCTAGGGATGGAATTTGCTAGAAAATGCTGCTGATACCAAAGTAATGTAAGTAAAGCCTTAAATGCAGTGATAGCGACTGGTATCAGGCTTATTAATAGAGATACATACTCTTATAAAAGTGTATTTTAAAAGGTTTGCTGGCATGTTTAACCCCTTAATGACCACAATGTACCCTGTATGTCACTGGTCGTTAAGGGTTTTTTCAGGACATAATAGCACAAATCTAGCAAGAACACGCTATTAATTCCCTCCCTCCAGCAGGTTTTGTAGAATAGAGCAGTCTCAACGCTGGTGACAAGACCGCGCTATAAAATAATCAAGTCCCAAAAAAAGGCCAGCGACATACAGGGTACGTCGCTGGTCCTTAAGGGGTTAATCGTTTTTTTTACATATGTTTGGTGATAAAACTTATTGGGGCCTAGTTTTCTCTTGTTAAGTGTGTTCAGTCCACGGGTCATCCATTACTTATGGGATATATTCTCCTTCCCAACAGGAAGTTGCAAGAGGATCACCCAAGCAGAGCTGCTATATAGCTCCTCCCCTCACATGTCATATCCAGTCATTCTCTTGCAACCCTCAACAAAGAAGGAGGTCGCGAGAGGAGTTGGAGTTTTTTACTTAATTATTCTTCAATCAAAAGTTTGTTATTTTAAATGGCACCGGAGTGTGCTGTTTTTTTTTATCTCAGGCAGTATTTGGAAGAAGAATCTGCCTGCGTTTTCTATGATCTTAGCAGATGTAACTAAGATCCACTGGCTGTTCTCGACATTCTGAGGAGTAGGGTAACTTCAGAAAATGGGAATAGCATGCGGGGTCCCCCGCAAATGAGGTATGTGCAGTACAATATTTTCTGGGAATGGAATTGACTAAGAAAACACTGCTGTTACCCATATGATGTAAGTACAGCCTTAAATGCAGTAGTAGCGACTGGTATCAGGCTGATAAATGTATGCGCAGTTGAGTTATTTTCTAGGGACTAGAATTTGACTGAGAAAATACTGTTAATACTGAAATAATGCATAAGCCTTAACTGCAGTAGAAGCGACTGGTAGCAGGCTTAGTGATAACTTTGCATGACATTGAAAAAGTTTGTTTTTAAAACGTTTACTGGCATGTTATTCGTTTTGTGAGGTACTTTGGTGATAAATCTTTTTGGGCATGATTTTTTTCCATATGGCTAACGTATATTTCTGCATAGAAACCGTTATATCAGGTCTCCCACTGTTGTAATATGAGTGGGAGGGGCCTTTTTTTAGCGCCTTGTTGCGCAGTTAAAATTCTAGCACAGTCTTCCTGCTTCTTCCTCCTTGATCCAGGACGTCTCTAGAGAGCTCAGGGGTCTTCAAAATTCGTTTTTGAGGGAGGTAATCAGTCACAGCAGACCTGTGACAGTGTGTTTGACTGTGATAAAAGCGTTAAATCTTAAATTGATTATCCGTTTTTGGTTATTGAGGGGTTAATCATCCTTTTGCTAATGGGTGCAATCCTCTGCTAATTTAATACATTTACTGTTAAAAATTGTATGCTATAACTGAATTAGTTCATTGTTATGCAACTGTGTTTTTAAAAGCGCTACAGCGTTTTTTATATTGCTTGTAAACTTATTGAAAGTAATTTCCAAGCTTGCTAGCTTCATTGCTAGTCTGTTTAAACATGTCTGATACAGAGGAATCTGCTTGTTCATTATGTTTAAAAGCCGATGTGGAGCCCAATAGAAATATGTGTACCAATTGTATTGATGTTACTTTAAATAAAAGTCAGTCTTTACCGGTAAAGAAATTATCACCAGACAACGAGGGGGAAGTTATGCCGTCTAACTCTCCTCACGTGTCAGTACCTTCGCCTCCCGCTCAGGAGGTGCGTGAGATTGTGGCGCCAAGTACATCAAGGCCCTTACAAATCACTTTACATGATATGGCTAATGTTATGAAAGAAGTATTATCTAATCTGCCCGAGTTAAGAGGCAAGCGCGATAGCTCTGGGTTAAGGACAGAGCGCGCCGATGACACGAGAGCCATGTCTGATACTGTGTCACAATTTGCAGAACATGAGGACGGAGAGCTTCATTCTGTGGGTGACGGTTCTGATTCGGGGAGACCGGATTCAGAAATTTCAAATTTTAAATTTAAGCTTGAGAACCTCAGCGTGTTGCTAGGGGAGGTGTTAGCGGCTCTGAATGATTGTGACACGGTGGCAATCCCAGAGAAATTATGTAGGCTGGATAAATACTATGCGGTACCGGTGTGTACTGAAGTTTTTCCTATACCGAAAAGGCTTACAGAGATTATTAGCAAGGAGTGGGATAGACCTGGTGTGCCCTTTTCCCCTCCTCCGATATTTAGAAAAATGTTCCCTATAAACGCCGCCACACGAGACTTATGGCAGACGGTCCCTAAGGTGGAGGGAGCAGTTTCTACTTTAGCCAAGCGTACCACTATCCCGGTGGAGGATAGTTGTGCCTTCTCAGATCCAATGGATAAAAAATTAGAGGGTTACCTTAAAAAAATGTTTGTTCAACAAGGTTTTATAATACAGCCCCTTGCATGCATTGCGCCTGTCACTGCTGCAGCGGCATTCTGGTTTGAGTCTCTGGAAGAGGCGATTCGCACAGCACCATTGGATGAGACTTTGAGCAGGCTTAGAACGCTTAAGCTAGCTAATGCGTTTGTTTCGGATGCCGTAGTGCATTTAACCAAACTTACGGCTAAGAATTCCGGATTCGCCATCCAGGCGCGCAGAGCGATATGGCTTAAATCCTGGTCAGCAGATGTAACTTCTAAATCTAAACTACTGAATATTCCTTTCAAAGGGCAGACCTTAATCGGGCCCGGCTTGAAGGAAATTATTGCTGACATTACTGGAGGTAAGGGCCACACCCTTCCTCAGGACAGGGCCAAATCAAAGGCAAAACAGTCTAATTTTCGTGCCTTTCGTAATTTCAAGGCAGGAGCAGCATCAACTTCCTCCGCTCCATAACAGGATGGAACTACTGCTCGTTACAGACAGGGTTGGAAAGGCAACCAGTCATGGAACAAGGGCAAGCAGGCCAGAAAGCCTACTTCCGCCCCTAAGACAGCATGAAGACAGGGCCCCCTTTCCGGAGACTGATCTAGTGGGGGGCAGACTTTCTCTCTTCGCCCAGGCTTGGGCAAGAGATGTCCAGGATCCCTGGACGTTGGAGATTATATCTCAGGGATACCTTCTGGACTTCAAAACTTCTCCACAAGGGAGGTTTCATCTGTCAAGGTTATCAACAAACCTAGTAAAGAAAGAGGCATTTCTACAATGTGTACAAGACCTCTTAGTGATGGGAGTGATCCACCCAGTTCCGCAAACGGAACAAGGGCAAGGTTTTTACTCAAATCTGTTTGTGGTTCCCAAAAAAGAGGGAACCTTCAGGCCAATCTTAGACCTAAAAATCTTAAACAAATTCCTAAGGGTTCCATCGTTCAAGATGGAAACCATTCGAACCATCCTACCCATGATCCAAGAGGGTCAGTATATGACCACAGTGGACTTAAAGGATGCCTACCTTCACATACCGATTCACAAAGATCATTATCGGTACCTAAGGTTTGCTTTTCTAGACAGGCATTACCAGTTTGTAGCTCTTCCCTTCGGGTTAGCTACGGCCCCGAGAATTTTTACAAAGGTTCTCGGCTCGCTTCTGGCGGTACTAAGACCGCGAGGCATAGCGGTGGCTCCGTACCTAGACGACATTCTGATACAAGCGTCAAGTTTTCAAAATGCAAAGTCTCATACAGAGATAGTTCTAGCATTTCTGAGGTCGCATGGGTGGAAATTGAACATGGAAAAGAGTTCTCTGTTTCCACTCACAAGGGTTCCTTTCCTAGGGACTCTTATAGATTCTGTAGAGATGAAGTTTTACCTGACGGAGTCCAGGTTATCAAAAATTCTAAATGCTTGCCGTGTCCTTCATTCCATTCCAAGCCCATCAGTAGCTCAGTGCATGGGAGTAATCGGCTTAATGGTCGCGGCAATGGACATAGTGCCATTTGCGCGCCTGCATCTCAGACAGTGGAATGGGGATTACTCAGATCTGTCCCCTTTACTGTATCTGGACCAGGAGACCAGGGATTCTCTTCTCTGGTGGTTGTCTCGGGTTCATCTGTCCAAAGGAATGACCTTTCGCAGACCAGATTGGACGATTGTAACAACAGATGCCAGCCTACTAGGCTGGGGCGCAGTCTGGAACTCCCTAAAGGCTCAGGGATCGTGGACTCAGGAGGAGAAACTCCTCCCAATAAACATTCTGGAATTAAGAGCAATATTCAATGCTCTTCTAGCTTGGCCTCAGTTAGCAACACTGAGGTTCATCAGGTTTCAGTCAGACAACATCACGACTGTAGCTTAAATCAATCATCAAGGAGGAACCAGGAGTTCCCTAGCGATGTTGGAAGTCTCAAAGATAATTCGCTGGGCAGAGTCTCACTCTTGCCACCTGTCAGCGATCTACATCCCAGGCGTGGAGAACTGGGAGGCGGACTTTCTAAGTCGCCAGACTTTTCATCCGGGGGAGTGGGAACTTCATCCGGAGATATTTGCTCAACTGATTCTTCGTTGGGGCAAAACGGAACTGGATCTCATGGCATCTCGCCAGAACGCCAAGCTTCCGTGCTACGGATCCAGGTCCAGGGACCCGGGAGCGGTGTTGATAGATGCACTAGCAGCCCCTTGGGTTTTCAACATGGCTTATGTGTTTCCACCTTTTCCGTTACTGCCTCGACTGATTGCCAAGATCAAACAGGAGAGAGCATCGGTGATTCTGATAGCGCCTGCGTGGCCACGCAGGACCTGTTATGCAGACCTAGTGGACATGTCGTCCTGTCCACCATGGTCTCTGCCTCTGAGGCAGGACCTTCTAATTCAGGGTCCTTTCAACCATCCAAACCTAATTTCTCTGAGGCTGACTGCATGGAGATTGAACGCTTGATTCTATCGAAGCGTGGTTTCTCGGAGTCGGTTATTGATACATTAATACAGGCTCGGAAACCTGTGACCAGAAAAATTTACCATAAGATATGGCGTAAATATTTATATTGGTGTGAATCCAAGAGTTACTCATGGAGTAAGGTTAGGATTCCTAGGATATTGTCTGTTCTACAAGAGGGTTTAGAAAAGGGTTTATCCGCTAGTTCGCTAAAGGGACAGATTTCTGCTCTGTCTATTCTTTTACACAAGCGTCTGGCAGAGAATCCAGACGTCCAGGCTTTTTGTCAGGCTTTGGCTAGGATTAAGCCTGTGTTTAAAGCTGTTGCTCCTCCGTGGAGCTTAAACTTGGTTCTTAAAGTTCTTCAGGGTGTTCCGTTTGAACACCTTCATTCCATTGATATTAAGCTTTTATCTTGGAAAGTTCTGTTTTTGATGGCTATTTCCTCGGCTCAAAGAGTCTCTGAGTTATCTGCCTTACATTGTGATTCTCCTTATCTGATTTTTCATTCAGACAAGGTAGTCCTGCATACTAAACCTGGGTTTTTACCTAAGGTTGTTTCTAACAGGAATATCAATCAAGAGATTGTTGTTCCATCATTATGTCCTAATCCTTCTTCAAAGAAGGAACGTCTTTTGCATAATCTAGACGTGGTCCGTGCCCTGAAGTTCTACTTACAGGCAACTAAAGATTTTCGGCAAACTTCTTCTCTGTTTGTCGTTTACTCTGGACAGAGGAGAGGTCAAAAGGCTTCGGCTATCTCTCTCTCTTTTTGGCTTCGTAGCATAATACGTTTAGCCTATGAGACTGCTGGACAGCAGCCTCCTGAAAGAATTACAGCTCATTCCACTAGAGCTGTGGCTTCCACCTGGGCCTTTAAGAATGAGGCCTCTGTTGAACAGATTTGCAAGGCTGCAACTTGGTCTTCACTTCATACTTTTTCCAAATTTTACAAATTTGACACTTTTGCTTCTTCGGAGGCTGTTTTTGGGAGAAAGGTTCTTCAGGCAGTGGTTCCTTCTGTTTAATGTTCCTGCCTTGTCCCTCCCATCATCCGTGTACTTTAGCTTTGGTATTGGTATCCCATAAGTAATGGATGACCCGTGGACTGAACACACTTAACAAGAGAAAACATAATTTATGCTTACCTGATCAATTTATTTCTCTTGTAGTGTTCAGTCCACGGCCCGCCCTGTCTTTTTTGAGGCAGGTTCTAAATTTTAAATTATAACTCCAGTCACAACTGCACCCTATAGTTTCTCCTTTCTCGTCTTGTTTCGGTCGAATGACTGGATATGACATGTGAGGGGAGGAGCTATATAGCAGCTCTGCTTGGGTGATCCTCTTGCAACTTCCTGTTGGGAAGGAGAATATATCCCATAAGTAATGGATGACCTGTGGACTGAACACACAAGAGAAATAAATTTATCATGTAAGCATAAATTATGTTTTTTCCACATGGCTGGCTTGAATTTTGCCTAGAAACAGTTCCCTGAGGCTTCCCACTGTTGTAATATGAGTGGGAGGGGCCTGTTTTAGCGTTTTTTTTGCACAGCAAAAATTAGACACAGACATCCAGCTTCTTCCTGCATGATCCAGGACTTCTCTGAAGGGCTCAAAAGGCTTCAAAAGTCGTATTGAGGGAGGTAAAAAGCCACAGTAGAGCTGTGGCAGTTGTTGTGACTGTTTAAAAAACGTTTGTCATTTGTTATTCCGTTTTTGGTATTAAGGGGTTAATCATCCATTTGCAAGTGGGTGCAATGCTCTGCTAACTTATTACATACACTGTAAAAATTTCGTTAGTGTAACTGCATTTTTTCACTGTTATTTCAAAATTTGGGAAAATTTGTGTTTCTTAAAGGCGCAGTAAAGTTTTTAATATTGCTTGTAAACTTGTTTTAAAGTGTTTTCCAAGCTTGCTAGTCTCATTGCTAGTCTGTTTAAACATGTCTGACACAGAGGAACCTACTTGTTCATTATGTTTGAAAGCCATGGTGGAGCCCCATAGGAGAATGTGTACTAAATGTATTGATTTCACCTTAAACAGTAAAGATTATTCTTTATCTATAAAAGAATTATCACCAGAGGGTTCTGTCGAGGGGGAAGTTATGCCCACGTGTCAGACCCTTCGCCTCCCACTCAGGGGACGCACGCTAATATGGCGCCAATTACATCAGGGACGCCCATAGCGATTACCTTGCAGGACATGGCTGCAATCATGAAAAATACCCTGTCAGAGGTATTATCTAGATTGCCTGAATTTAGAGGCAAGCGCGATAGCTCTGGGTTAGGAGAGATACAGAGCGCGCAAATGCTGTTAGAGCCATGTCTGATACTGCGTCACAATATGCAGAATATGAGGACGGAGAGCTTCAGTCTGTGGGTGACATCTCTGACTCGGGGAAACCTGATTCAGAGATTTCTCATTTTAAATTTAAGCTTGAGAACCTCCGTGTATTGCTTGGGGAGGTATTAGCTGCTCTGAATGACTGTAACACAGTTGCAGTACCAGAGAAATTGTGTAGGCTGGATAGATACTATGCGGTGCCGGTGTGTACTGACGTTTTTCCTATACCTAAAAGGCTTACAGAAATTATTAGCAAGGAGTGGGATAGACCCGGTGTGCCCTTTTCCCCACCTCCTATATTTAGAAAAATGTTTCCAATAGACGCCACTACACGGGAATTATGGCAGACGGTCCCTAAGGTGGAGGGAGCAGTTTCTACTTTAGCAAAGCGTACCACTATCCCGTTTGAGGACAGTTGTGCTTTTTCAGATCCAATGGATAAAAAATTGGAGGGTTACCTTAAGAAAATGTTTATTCAACAAGGTTTTATTTTACAGCCCCTTGCATGCATTGTGCCTGTCACTGCTGCGGCGGCATTCTGGTTTGAGGCCCTGGAAGAGACCATCCAGACAGCTCCATTGAATGAAATTATTGACAAGCTTAGAACGCTTAACTCATTTGTTTCTGATGCCATTGTTCATTTGACTAAACTAACGGCTAAGAATTCCGGATTCGCCATCCAGGCGTGTAGGGCGCTATGGCTTAAATCCTGGTCAGCTGACGTGACTTCAAAGTCTAAATTACTCAACATTCCTTTCAAGGGGCAGACCTTATTCAGGCCTGGCTTGAAGGAAATTATTGCTGACATTACTGGAGGCAAGGGTCATACCCTTCCTCAGGACAGGGCCAAATCAAAGGCCAAACAGTCTTATTTTCGTGCCTTTCGAAATTTCAAGGCAGGAGCAGCATCAACTTCCTCCGCTTCAAAACAAGAGGGAACTGTTGCTCATTCCAGACAGGCCTGGAAACCTAACCAGTCCTGGAACAAGGGCATGCAGGCCAGAAAGCCTGCTGCTGCCCCCAAGACAGCATGAAGGAACGGCCCCCTATCCGGAAACGGATCTAGTGGGGGGCAGACTTTCTCTCTTTGCCCAGGCGTGGGCAAGAGATGTTCAGGATCCCTGGGCGTTGGAGATCATATCTCAGGGATATCTTCTGGACTTCAAAGCTTCTCCTCCACAAGGGAGATTTCATCTTTCAAGGTTATCAGCAAACCAAATAAAGAGGCATTCCTAAGCTGTGTGCAAGACCTCCTAGTAATGGGAGTGATCCATCCAGTTCCGCGGACGGAACAGGGACAGGGATTTTATTCAAATCTGTTTGTGGTTCCCAAGAAAGAGGGAACCTTCAGACCAATCTTGGATCTAAAGATCTTAAACAAATTCCTCAGAGTTCCATCATTCAAAATGGAAACTATTTGGACCATCCTACCCATGATCCAAGAGGGTCAGTACATGACCACAGTGGACTTAAAGGATGCCTACCTTCACATACCGATTCACAAAGATCATCATCGGTTCCTAAGGTTTGCCTTTCTAGACAGGCATTACCAATTTGTAGCTCTTCCCTTCGGGTTGGCCACTGCCCGAGAATTTTTACAAAGGTTCTGGGCTCACTTCTGGCGGTTCTAAGACCGCGAGGCATAGCGGTGGCTCCGTATCTAGACGACATCCTGATACAGGCGTCAAGCTTTCAAATTGCCAAGTCTCATACAGAGATAGTTCTAACATTTCTGAGGTCGCATGGGTGGAAAGTGAACGTGGAAAAGAGTCCTCTATCACCACTCACAAGAGTCTCCTTCCTAGGGACTGTTATAAATTCTGTAGAGATGAAAATTTACCTGACGGAGTCCAGGTTATCAAAACTTCTAAATGCTTGCCATGTCCTTCATTCCATTCCACGCCCGTCAGTGGCTCAGTGCATGGAAGTAATCGGCTTAATGGTAGCGGCAATGGACATAGTGCCATTTGCGTGCCTGCATCTCAGACCGCTGCAATTATGCATGCTAAGTCAGTGGAATGGGGATTACTCAGATTTGTCCCCTCTACTAAATCTGGATCAAGAGACCAGAGATTCTCTTCTCTGGTGGCTTTCTCGGGTCCATCTGTCCAAGGGTATGACCTTTCGCAGGCCAGATTGGACGATTGTAACAACAGATGCGAGCCTTCTAGGTTGGGGCGCAGTCTGGAACTCCCTGAAGGCTCAGGGATCGTGGACTCAGGAGGAGAAACTCCTCCCAATAAATATTCTGGAGTTAAGAGCAATATTCAATGCTCTTCTAGCTTGGCCTCAGTTGGCAATACTGAGGTTCATCAGATTTCAGTCGGACAACATCACGACTGTGGCTTACATCAACCATCAACCATCAAGGGGGAACCAGGAGTTCCCTAGCGATGTTAGAAGTCTCAAAGATAATTCGCTGGGCAGAGTCTCACTCTTGCCACCTGTCAGCGATCCACATCCCAGGCGTAGAGAACTGGGAGGCGGATTTTCTAAGTCGTCAGACTTTTCATCCGGGGGAGTGGGAACTCCATCCGGAGGTGTTTGCTCAACTGTTCCATCGTTGGGGCAAACCAGAACTGGATCTCATGGCGTCTCGCCAGAACGCCAAGCTTCCTTGTTACGGATCCAGGTCCAGGGACCTGGGAGCAACGCTGATAGATGCTCTAACAGCTCCTTGGTTCTTCAACCTGGCCTATGTGTTTCCACTGTTTCCTCTGCTCCCTCGACTGATTGCCAAAATCAAACAGGAGAGGGCATCGGTGATTCTGATAGCGCCTGCGTGGCCACGCAGGACCTGGTATGCAGACCTAGTGGACATGTCATCTCTTCCACCATGGACTCTGCCTCTGAGGCAGGACCTTCTAATACAAGGTCCTTTCAATCATCCAAATCTAATTTCTCTGAGACTGACTTTATGTAGATTGAACGCTTGATTCTATCAAGGCGTGGCTTCTCCGAGTCAGTCATTGATACCTTAATACAGGCTCGGAAGCCTGTCACCAGGAAAATCTACCATAAGATATGGCGTAAATATCTTTATTGGTGTGAATCCAAGAGTTACTCATGGAGTAAGGTTAGGATTCCTAGGATATTGTCCTTTCTCCAAGAGGGTTTGGACAAAGGCTTATCAGCTAGTTCTTTAAAAGGACAGATCTCTGCTCTGTCTATTCTTTTGCACACGCGTCTGGCAGAAGTTCCAGACGTCCAGGCATTTTGTCAGGCTTTGGTTAGGATTAAGCCTGTGTTTAAAACTGTTGCTCCCCCGTGGAGCTTAAACTTGGTTCTTAAAGTTCTTCAGGGAGTTCCGTTTGAACCCCTTCATTCCATTGATATCAAACTTTTATCTTGGAAAGTTCTGTTTTTGATGGCTATTTCCTCGGCTTGAAGAGTCTCTGAGTTATCTGCCTTACATTGTGATTCTCCTTATCTGATTTTTCATTCAGACAAGGTAGTTCTGCGTACCAAACCTAGGTTTTTATCTAAGGTGGTTTCTAACAGGAATATCAATCAAGAGATTGTTGTTCCATCATTGTGTTCTAATCCTTCTTCAAAGAAGGAACGTCTTTTGCATAATCTGGACGTAGTCCGTGCCTTGAAGTTTTACTTACAGGCTACTAAAGATTTTTGTCAAACATCTGCCCTGTTTGTCGTTTACTCTGGACAGAGGAGAGGTCAAAAAGCTTCGGCAACCTCTCTCTCCTTTTGGCTTCGGAGCATAATACGCTTAGCCTATGAGACTGCTGGACAGCAGCCCCTGAAAGGATTACAGCTCATTCTACTAGAGCTGTGGCTTCCACCTGGGCCTTTAAAAATGAGGCCTTTGTTGAACAGATTTGCAAGGCTGCGACTTGGTCTTCGCTTCACACCTTTTCAAAATTTTACAAATTTGACACTTTTGCTTCTTCGGAGGCTGTTTTTGGGAGAAAGGTTCTACAGGCAGTGGTGCCTTCCGTTTAAGTGCCTGCCTTGTCCCTCCCTTCATCCGTGTCCTAAAGCTTTGGTATTGGTATCCCACAAGTAATGGATGATCCGTGGACTGGATACACTTAACAAGAGAAAACATAATTTATGCTTACCTGATAAATGTATTTCTCTTGTAGTGTATCCAGTCCACGGCCCGCCCTGTCCTTTTTAAGGCAGGTCTAAATTTTAATTAAACTACAGTCACCACTGCACCCTATAGTTTCTCCTTTCTCATCTTGTTTCGGTCGAATGACTGGATATGGCAGTGAGGGGAGGAGCTATATAGCAGCTCTGCTGTGGGTGATCCTCTTGCAACTTCCTGTTGGGAAGGAGAATATCCCACAAGTAATGGATGATCCGTGGACTGGATACACTACAAGAGAAATAAATTTATCAGGTAAGCATAAATTATGTTTTTAGTATCTCAGTAAAAAAATGACAGTATGTTACCTCTCTTTGGTAGCCCTATCCTATTATAGACCAAATGTAAGCATCTGTATGCTTGTCCCAGGACTAGTGAGGGATCATGCGCCTTAGATATCACTTTATTGCCGTTCTCAGTTAAAGTTGTTTTGTTTTTTTACCATGTTATATTTTTTTTTTTATATCCCACAAGATCACAGTAAAGAATGAACTCAACACAGATGATGCAGATGACTAAAAGTGGCTTTTTTTTAGCAAAAACATAAATCTTTAACTTTCAAATTGACTTTATATTATACATTTTGTGCTTCATTATCTTGGTATCCTTTATTGAATGAGCAGCAATGCAAAACTGGTAGCTCCCACACAGTAAGCCAATAACGAGAACTATATGTGCAGCCAGCAATCAGCAGTTAAATCCCAGCTACTGAGCATACCTAGGTATCGTTTTCAGCAAAGGATACCAAGAGAAATTAGCATATTGGAGTATTTAAAATCGTATTCCCTATCTGAATCGTGAAAAGGGAAAAAATATGGGTTTCATGTTCCTTTTTAATGATAACTGCTAACAAATCAGTTACTCTGGTGAGTTAATGCTAGTTTTTCAATAAAGCAATCCCAGTTATGCACCAAAATACTTTTTGTTTCGTGGAGGAGTTGCTTTAGGGCTAAATAAGAATTTGTTGATTAACGCCACTTTAACTGTGATACTAAAATAGCCATCCCTTAATAACTGCTGTCAGTTCTATTTGATATGCAGCAATTTGTATGTGTCTGAGTCAATTTAAAATTTTGTGAATGAGTTGGTTAACCCTTTGAGGACCAGGAATTTCAGACAAAAACTTACCCAAAAGACCACTTGCTCTTCAAGGCGCATTCAATACCATCTGGTAACGCCTAGCCGCATACAACGCGGCCTTATACTAGTCAGTTACCTCGCTGCTATACTGGACATCTTAGGAAATATTGCTCCACTGTTTGCAAAAAACGCAAGTAATATATATACTGCAACCATTTCCTTTTTTACCATTTTAATGAGTGTTACTATTAGTAACTAATAAGGGAGACGTCCCTACACTTTTAGATACATATGTTTTAGTATATTGTTTGCCTAAATATATATTTATTTTTTGCATATCGTTTGACACATTGTTTTAGACCTTCCTTTTAATAAATTGTATCTATATTTGTACCTATTTGCATCCTTCACTTTTTTTCATTTGAATAGTGTGTATGTGTATGTGTGTATATATATATATATATATATATATATATATATATATATATATATATATATGTGTATATATATGTATATATGTGTATATATATGTATATATATGTATATATATGTATATATATGTATATATATGTATATATATGTATATATATGTGTGTATATGTGTATATATATATATGTGTATATATAATTTTCTCATAATATTTATATTAACCACTATATTCTATAATTCCTTATAATAGATTTCCATTCGCATTACACGCCGCCGCTCTGTCAATTATAGATTTACATATCTCCTTTCCAACCTTCGCTTTTAGCGCTTAACTATTACCTGTTCTTTTGTTCTCACTTTTTGTTTTTCCTGTAGGGGAATTCAATAGTTAAGCTGGGTTGTTTTCTCTAGCGCTTATATTTTAATTTTACACTAGACTGCAAGTCTGTCAAAAGAACTGAAAAAAGGGGCAGTTTGCAGAGGCTTAGATACAAGATAATCACAGAGGTTAAAAGTATATTATTATAACTGTTGGTTATGCAAAACTGGGGAATGGGTAATAAAGGGATTATCTATCTTTTAAAACAATAATAATTCTGGTGTAGACTGTCCCTTTAATACGTTGATACCCATTGTAGGTGTTCCCTGAATTACAACCCAATTAAATGGATCCTGTTGAGGAGAAAAGTGTACACCATTTCTACTGTATGCTATGCTCTAGGGTTTGTAGGAGGAACTTGAAATTTTGTTCTGTATTCTCACTTTTTTTATTTTTTTATTTTGCAGGTGTTTTCCAGTTGGAATACGTGTGTTTGTGTAACTGCTGTTCTCATAACTTGGTGTACCCGTGGAAAGGGATTGTCCTTGGCGTTCCTGTTTGAACTATAAACCTGGCTATTTAATAAAATGCTAATAAAGTGTTTATGATATCTGTTCTATTAATAAAGTTGCGACTGATCTGATCTTACATTGTGTTTATAGTTGTTCTTTTATTGATATGGGTATGCATTAAATAGATGATAAATCCTACTGTTTATGAAGCGCTAGAATTTACCATCACATAAAATAAAGGTGACCATCCATCAGTTTAAAAAATTAACGTTATCTCATTGAAAAAAAAGTTGTGCCGTGGGTTCTTAGGTTAGAACTGATGCTGTGGCGAAATAAAGTTAAGGTGCCTATTCATCAGTTTTTGTTTTTTGTGTATTTTAACTGATGAATGAAGGTCGCCTTTATTTTTAGTGATAAATCCTATATAATTTTTTTTTTGTTTTTTTTGTCTTTAATAATTGGAAGGATTTTGGAATTCCGGAATTGGGTATTTCTCTTGTAAGGTGTATCCAGTCCACGGGTTCATCCATTACTTGTGGGATATTCTCCTTCCCAACAGGAAGTTGCAAGAGGACACCCACAGCAGAGCTGTCTATATAGCTCCTCCCCTAACGCCCACCCCCAGTCATTCTCTTGCAACTCTCGACAAGATAGGAAGTATCAAGAGATATGTGGTGACTTACTGTAGTTTTACCTTCAATCAAGAGTTTGTTATTTCTTCTGTTAAGTGTGATCAGTCCACGGGTCATCATTACTTCTGGGATATTACTCCTCCCCAACAGGAAGTGCAAGAGGATTCACCCAGCAGAGCTGCATATAGCTCCTCCCCTCTACGTCACTCCCAGTCATTCTCTTGCACCCAACGACTAGATAGGATGTGTGAGAGGACTATGGTGATTTTATTTAGTTTTATTTCTTCAATCAAAAGTTTATTTTTTAATAGCACCGGAGTGTGTTATTCCTTCTCTGGTAGAATTTGAAGAAGAATCTACCAGAGTTTTTACTATGATTTTAGCCGGAGTAGTTAAGATCATATTGCTGTTTCTCGGCCATCTGAGGAGAGGTAAACTTCAGATCAGGGGACAGCGGGCAGATTAATCTGCAAAGAGGTATGTAGCAGCTTTCTCCAACATAGGTGTGTCCGGTCCACGGCGTCATCCTAACTTGTGGGATATTCTCTTCCCCAACAGGAAATGGCAAAGAGCCCAGCAAAGCTGGTCACATGATCCCCCCTAGGCTCCGCCTTCCCCAGTCATTCTCTTTGCCGTTGCACAGGCAACATCTCCGCGGAGATGGTTAAGAGTTTTTTGGTGTTTAAATGTAGTTTTATTCTTCAATCAAGAGTTTATTTTAAAATAGTGCTGGTATGTACTATTTACTCTGAAACAGAAAATAGATGAAGATTTCTGTTTGTAAGAGGAAGATGATTTTAGCAACCGTTACTAAAATCGATGGCTGTTTCCACACAGGACTGTTGAGATGAAGTAACTTCAGTTGGGGGGAACAGTGTGCAGACTTTTGCTGCTCGAAGTATGACACATTTCTAACAAGACTTGGTAATGCTGGAAGCTGTCATTTTCCCTATGGGATCCGGTAAGCCATTTTATTAACAAGATATAAAGGGCTTCACAAGGGCTTTAAAGACTGGTAGACATTTTTCTGGGCAAAAACGATTATTTTATAAGCATGTTTAATGGTTTATTACTTTGAGGAGTTATTTTAATCTTGGGAATTTTGTTAAAAAAACGGCAGGCACTGTATTGGACACCTTTTTCACTGGGGGCCTTCTCTACTCATAGGCAGAGCCTCAGTTTCGCGCCACTAATGCGCAGTTGTTTTTGGGAAGCAAGGCATGCAGATGCATGTGTGAGGAGCTCAGATACACAGAAAAAGCTTGCTGAAGGCGTCATTTGGTATCGTATTCCCCTCTGGGCTTGGTTGGGTCTCAGCAAAGCAGATACCAGGGACTGTATAGGGGTTAAATATAAAAACGGCTCCGGTTCCGTTATTTTAAGAGTTAAAGCTTTCAAATTTGGTGTGCAATACTTTTAAGGCTTTAAGACACTGTGGTGAAATTTTGGTGAATTTTGAACAATTCCTTCATACTTTTTCGCATATTCAGTAATAAAGTGTGTTCAGTTTAAAATTTAAAGTGACAGTAACGGTTTTATTTTAAAACGTTTTTTGTACTTTGTTATCAAGTTTATGCCTGTTTAACATGTCTGAACTATCAGATAGACTATGTTCTGTATGTGAGAAAGCCAAGGTTCCTTCTCATTTAAATAGATGTGATGCATGTGACAAACAATTTAGAGAAAATGATGCCCAAGATGATTCCTCAAGTGAGGGGAGAAAGCATGGTACTGCATCATCCCCTTCTGTGTCTACACCAGTCTTGCCCACACAAGAGGCCCCTAGTACATCTAGTGCGCCAATTCTTCTTACTATGCAACAATTAACGGCTGTAATGGATAATTCTATTAAAAACATTTTAGCCAAAATGCCCACTTATCAGCGAAAGCGCGACTGCTCTGTTTTAGATACTGAAGAGCATGAGGGCGCTGATGATAATGGTTCTGACATGCCCTTACACCAGTCTGAAGGGGCCAGGGAGGTTTTGTCTGAGGGAGAAATTTCAGATTCAGGAAAAATTTCTCAACAAGCTGAACCTGACGTTATTACATTCAAATTTAAATTGGAACATCTCCGCGCTCTGCTTAAGGAGGTGTTATCTACTCTGGATGATTGTGACAATTTGGTCATCCCAGAGAAATTATGTAAGATGGACAAGTTCCTAGAGGTCCCGGTGCCCCCCGAAGCTTTTCCTATACCCAAGCGGGTGGCGGATATTGTAAATAAAGAATGGGAAAGGCCCGGCATACCTTTTGTCCCTCCCCCTATATTTAAGAAATTGTTTCCTATAGTCGACCCCAGAAAGGACTTATGGCAGACAGTCCCTAAGGTCGAGGGGGCGGTCTCTACTCTAAACAAACGCACTACTATCCCTATAGAAGATAGTTGTGCTTTCAAAGATCCTATGGATAAAAAGTTAGAAGGTTTGCTTAAAAAGATGTTTGTTCAGCAAGGTTACCTTCTACAGCCAATTTCATGCATTGTTCCTGTCACTACAGCAGCGTGTTTCTGGTTCGATGAACTAGAAAAGTCGCTAGATAAAGATACCTCTTATGAGGAGATTATGGACAGAATTCACGCTCTTAAATTGGCTAACTCTTTTACTTTAGACGCTACCTTGCAATTGGCTAGATTAGCGGCGAAAAATTTAGGGTTTGCTATTGTGGCGCGCAGAGCGCTTTGGCTAAAGTCTTGGTCAGCGGATGAGTCATCCAAGAACAAATTGCTTAACATTCCTTTCAAGGGGAAAACGCTGTTTGGCCCTGACTTGAAAGAGATTATTTCAGATATCACTGGGGGAAAGGGCCACGCCCTTCCTCAGGATAGGTCTTTCAAGGCCAAAAATAAACCTAATTTTCGTCCCTTTCGCAGAAACGGACCAGCCTCAAGTTCTACATCCTCTAAGCAAGAGGGTAATACTTCTCAAACCAAGCCAGCCTGGAGGCCAATGCAAGGCTGGAACAAAGGTAAGCAGGCCAAGAAACCTGCCACTGCTACCAAGACAGCATGAGATGTTGGCCCCCGATCCGGGACCGGATCTGGTGGGGGGCAGACTTTCTCTCTTCGCTCAGGCTTGGGCAAGAGATGTTCTGGATCCTTGGGCCCTAGAAATAATCTCCCAAGGTTATCTTCTGGAATTCAAGGAACTACCTCCCAAGGGGAAGGTTCCACAGGTCTCAATTGTCTTCAGACCACATAAAAAGACAGGCATTCTTACATTGTGTAGAAGACCTGTTAAAAATGGGAGTGATTCATCCTGTTCCATTAAGAGAACAAGGGATGGGATTCTACTCCAATCTGTTCATAGTTCCCAAAAAAGAGGGAACATTCAGACCAATCTTAGATCTCAAGATCCTAAACAAATTTCTCAGGGTTCCATCGTTCAAAATGGAAACCATTCAAACAATTCTTCCTACCATCCAGGAAGGTCAATTCATGACCACGGTGGATTTAAAGGATGCGTATCTACATATTCCTATCCACAAGGAACATCATCGGTTCCTAAGGTTCGCCTTTCTGGACAAACATTACCAGTTCGTGGCACTTCCATTCGGATTGGCCACTGCCCCAAGAATTTTCACAAAGGTACTAGGGTCCCTTCTAGCGGTGCTAAGACCAAGGGGCATTGCAGTAGTACCTTACTTGGACGACATACTGATTCAAGCGTCGTCTCTGCCACAAGCAAAGGCTCATACGGACATTGTCCTAGCCTTTCTCAGATCTCACGGGTGGAAAGTGAACGTAGAAAAAAGTTCTCTTTCTCCGTCAACAAGAGTTCCCTTCTTGGGAACAATAATAGACTCCTTAGAAATGAAGATTTTTCTGACAGAGGCCAGAAAATCAAAACTTCTAAGCTCTTGTCAAGTACTTCATTCTGTTCTTCTTCCTTCCATAGCGCAGTGCATGGAAGTAATAGGTTTGATGGTTGCGGCAATGGACATAGTTCCTTTTGCGCGAATTCATCTAAGACCATTACAACTGTGCATGCTCAGACAGTGGAATGGGGATTATACAGACTTGTCTCCAACGATACAAATAGATCAGAGGACCAGAGATTCACTCCGTTGGTGGCTGACACTGGACAACCTGTCACAAGGGATGAGCTTCCGCAGACCAGAGTGGGTCATTGTCACGACCGACGCCAGTCTGGTGGGCTGGGGCGCGGTCTGGGAACCCCTGAAAGCTCAGGGTCTTTGGTCTCGGGAAGAATCTCTTCTACCGATAAACATTCTGGAACTGAGAGCGATATTCAATGCTCTCAAGGCTTGGCCTCAGCTTGCAAAGGCCAAATTCATAAGGTTTCAATCAGACAACATGACTACTGTTGCGTATATCAACCATCAGGGGGGAACAAGGAGTTCCCTGGCGATGGAAGAAGTGACCAAAATAATTCAATGGGCGGAGAATCACTCCTGCCACTTGTCTGCAATCCACATCCCAGGAGTGGAAAATTGGGAAGCGGATTTTCTGAGTCGTCAGACATTTCATCCGGGGGAGTGGGAACTCCATCCGGAAATTTTTGCCCAAATAATTCAATTGTGGGGCATTCCAGACATGGATCTGATGGCGTCTCGTCAGAACTTCAAGGTTCCTTGCTACGGGTCCAGATCCAGGAATCCCAAGGCGGCTCTAGTGGATGCACTAGTAGCACCTTGGACCTTCAACCTAGCTTATGTGTTCCCACCGTTTCCTCTCATTCCCAGGCTGGTAGCCAGGATCAAACAGGAGAGGGTATCGGTGATCTTGATAGCTCCTGCGTGGCCACGCAGGACTTGGTATGCAGACCTGGTGAATATGTCATCGGCTCCACCATGGAAGCTACCTTTGAGACAGGACCTTCTTGTTCAAGGTCCGTTCGAACATCCGAATCTGGCCTCACTCCAACTGACTGCTTGGAGATTGAACGCTTGATTTTATCAAAGCGAGGGTTCTCAGATTCTGTCATTGATACTCTTGTTCAGGCTAGAAAGCCTGTAACTAGGAAAATCTACCATAAAATATGGAAAAAATATATCTGTTGGTGTGAATCTAAAGGATTCCCATGGAACAAGATAAAAATTCCTAAGATTCTATCCTTTCTTCAGGAGGGTTTGGAGAAAGGATTATCTGCAAGTTCTTTGAAGGGACAGATTTCTGCTTTATCTGTTTTACTTCACAAAAAGCTGGCGGCTGTGCCAGATGTTCAAGCTTTTGTTCAGGCTCTGGTTAGAATCAAGCCTGTTTACAAACCTTTGACTCCTCCCTGGAGTCTCAATTTAGTTCTTTCAGTTCTTCAGGGGGTTCCGTTTGAACCCCTACATTCCGTTGATATAAAGTTATTATCTTGGAAAGTTTTGTTTTTGGTTGCAATTTCTTCTGCAAGAAGAGTTTCAGAGTTATCTGCTCTGCAGTGTTCTCCTCCATATCTGGTGTTCCATGCAGATAAGGTGGTTTTGCGTACTAAACCTGGTTTTCTTCCGAAAGTTGTTTCTAACAAAAATATTAACCAGGAGATAGTCGTGCCTTCTTTGTGTCCAAATCCAGTTTCAAAGAAGGAACGTTTGTTGCACAATTTGGATGTAGTTCGTGCTCTAAAATTCTACTTAGAAGCTACAAAGGATTTCAGACAAACATCTTCTTTGTTTGTTGTTTATTCTGGTAAAAGGAGAGGTCAAAAAGCAACTTTTACCTCTCTCTCTTTTTGGCTTAAAAGCATCATCCGATTGGCTTATGAGACTGCCGGACGGCAGCCTCCTGAAAGAATCACAGCTCACTCCACTTGGGCCGTGGCTTCTACATGGGCCTTCAAGAACGAGGCTTCTGTTGATCAGATATGTAAGGCAGCGACTTGGTCTTCACTGCACACTTTTACCAAATTCTACAAATTTGATACTTTTGCTTCTTCTGAGGCTATTTTTGGGAGAAAGGTTTTGCAAGCCGTGGTGCCTTCCATCTAGGCGACCTGATTTGCTCCCTCCCATCATCCGTGTCCTAAAGCTTTGGTATTGGTTCCCACAAGTAAGGATGACGCCGTGGACCGGACACACCTATGTTGGAGAAAACAGAATTTATGCTTACCTGATAAATTACTTTCTCCAACGGTGTGTCCGGTCCATGGCCCGCCCTGGTTTTTTTAATCAGGTCTGATGAATTATTTTCTCTAACTACAGTCACCACGGTATCATATGATTTCTCCTATGCATATTCCTCCTTTACGTCGGTCGAATGACTGGGGAAGGCGGAGCCTAGGGGGGATCATGTGACCAGCTTTGCTGGGCTCTTTGCCATTTCTCCAACATAGGTGTGTCCGGTCCACGGCGTCATCCTTACTTGTGGGATATTCTCTTCCCCAACAGGAAATGGCAAAGAGCCCAGCAAAGCTGGTCACATGATCCCTCCTAGGCTCCGCCTACCCCAGTCATTCTCTTTGCCGTTGTACAGGCAACATCTCCACGGAGATGGCTTAGAGTTTTTTAGTGTTTAACTGTAGTTTTTATTATTCAATCAAGAGTTTGTTATTTTAAAATAGTGCTGGTATGTACTATTTACTCAGAAACAGAAAAGAGATGAAGATTTCTGTTTGTATGAGGAAAATGATTTTAGCAACCGTTACTAAAATCCATGGCTGTTCCACACAGGACTGTTGAGAGGAATTAACTTCAGTTGGGGGAACAGTGAGCAGTCTCTTGCTGCTTGAGGTATGACACATTCTAACAAGACGATGTAATGCTGGAAGCTGTCATTTTCCCTATGGGATCCGGTAAGCCATGTTTATTAAGATTGTAAATAAGGGCTTCACAAGGGCTTATTAAGACTGTAGACTTTTTCTGGGCTAAATCGATTCATTATTAACACATATTTAGCCTTGAGGAATCATTTAATCTGGGTATTTTGATAAGATTATATCGGCAGGCACTTTTTTAGACACCTTTCTCTTTAGGGGCTTTCCCAAATCATAGGCAGAGCCTCATTTTCGCGCCGGTGTTGCGCACTTGTTTTTGAGAGGCATGACATGCAGTCGCATGTGTGAGGAGCTCTGATACATAGAAAAGACTTTCTGAAGGCGTCATTTGGTATCGTATTCCCCTTTGGGCTTGGTTGGGTCTCAGCAAAGCAGATACCAGGGACTGTAAAGGGGTTAAAGTTAAAAACGGCTCCGGTTCCGTTATTTTAAGGGTTAAAGCTTCCAAATTTGGTGTGCAATACTTTTAAGGCTTTAAGACACTGTGGTGAAATTTTGGTGAACAATTCCTTCATATTTTTTCGCAATTGCAGTATTAAAGTGTGTTCAGTTTAAAATTTAAAGTGACAGTAACGGTTTTATTTTAAAACGTTTTTTGTACTTTGTTATCAAGTTTATGCCTGTTTAACATGTCTGAACTACCAGATAGACTGTGTTCTGAATGTGGGGAAGCCAGAGTTCCTTCTCATTTAAATAAATGTGATTTATGTGACAATGACAATGATGCCCAAGATGATTCCTCAAGTGAGGGGAGTAAGCATGGTACTGCATCATTCCCTCCTTCGTCTACTGATTCAGGGAACATTTCTCAACAAGCTGAACCTGATGTGATTACGTTTAAATTTAAGTTGGAACATCTCCGCATCCTGCTTAAGGAGGTATTATCCACTCTGGATGATTGTGACAAGTTGGTCATCCCAGAGAAACTATGTAAAATGGACAAGTTCCTAGAGGTCCCGGGGCTCCCAGAAGCTTTTCCTATACCCAAGCGGGTGGCGGACATTGTAAATAAAGAATGGGAAAGGCCCGGTATTCCTTTCGTCCCTCCCCCCATATTTAAAAAATTGTTTCCTATGGTCGACCCCAGAAAGGACTTATGGCAGACAGTCCCCAAGGTCGAGGGAGCGGTTTCCACTTTAAACAAACCCACCACTATACCCATAGAAGATAGTTGTGCTTTCAAAGATCCTATGGATAAAAAATTAGAAGGTTTACTTAAAAAGATGTTTGTTCAGCAGGGTTACCTTCTACAACCAATTTCATGCATTGTCCCTGTCGCTACAGCCGCGTGTTTCTGGTTTGATGAGCTGGTAAAGGCGGTCGATAGTGATTCTCCTCCTTATGAGGAGATTATGGACAGAATCAATGCTCTCAAATTGGCTAATTCTTTCACCCTAGACGCCACTTTGCAATTGGCTAGGTTAGCGGCTAAGAATTCTGGGTTTGCTATTGTGGCGCGCAGAGCGCTTTGGTTGAAATCTTGGTCAGCTGATGCGTCTTCCAAGAACAAGCTACTTAACATTCCTTTCAAGGGGAAAACGCTGTTTGGCCCTGACTTGAAAGAGATTATCTCTGATATCACTGGGGGTAAGGGCCACGCCCTTCCTCAGGATCGGCCTTTCAAGGCCAAAAATAAACCTAATTTTCGTCCGTTTCGTAGAAACGGACCAGCCCAAAGTGCTACGTCCTCTAAGCAAGAGGGTAATACTTCTCAAGCCAAGCCAGCTTGGAGACCAATGCAAGGCTGGAACAAGGGAAAGCAGGCCAAGAAACCTGCCACTGCTACCAAGACAGCATGAAATGTTGGCCCCCGATCCGGGACCGGATCTGGTGGGGGGCAGACTCTCTCTCTTCGCTCGGGCTTGGGCAAGAGATGTTCTGGATCCTTGGGCGCTAGAAATAGTCTCCCAAGGTTATCTTCTGGAATTCAAGGGGCTTCCCCCAAGGGGGAGGTTCCACAGGTCTCAGTTGTCTTCAGACCACATAAAAAGACAGGCATTCTTACGTTGTGTAGAAGACCTGTTAAAAATGGGAGTGATTCATCCTGTTCCATTAGGAGAACAAGGGATGGGGTTCTACTCCAATCTGTTCATAGTTCCCAAAAAAGAGGGAACGTTCAGACCAATCTTAGATCTCAAGATCTTAAACAAGTTTCTCAAGGTTCCATCGTTCAAAATGGAAACCATTCGAACAATTCTTCCTTCCATCCAGGAAGGTCAATTCATGACCACGGTGGATTTAAAGGATGCGTATCTACATATTCCTATCCACAAGGAACATCATCGGTTCCTAAGGTTCGCATTCCTGGACAAGCATTACCAGTTCGTGGCGCTTCCTTTCGGATTAGCCACTGCTCCAAGGATTTTCACAAAGGTACTAGGGTCCCTTCTAGCTGTGCTAAGACCAAGGGGCATTGCTGTAGTACCTTACTTGGACGACATTCTGATTCAAGCGTCGTCCCTTCCTCAAGCAAAGGCTCACACGGACATCGTCCTGGCCTTTCTCAGATCTCACGGATGGAAAGTGAACGTGGAAAAGAGTTCTCTATCTCCGTCAACAAGGGTTCCCTTCTTGGGGACAATAATAGACTCCTTAGAAATGAGGATTTTTCTGACAGAGGCCAGAAAAACAAAACTTCTAGACTCTTGTCGGATACTTCATTCCGTTCCTCTTCCTTCCATAGCGCAGTGCATGGAAGTGATAGGTTTGATGGTAGCGGCAATGGACATAGTTCCTTTTGCGCGCATTCATCTAAGACCATTACAACTGTGCATGCTCAGTCAGTGGACTGGGGACTATACAAACTTGTCTCCGAGGATACAAGTAAATTAGAGGACCAGAGACTCACTCCGTTGGTGGCTGTCCCTGGACAACCTGTCACAAGGGATGACCTTCCGCAGACCAGAGTGGGTCATTGTCACGACCGACGCCAGTCTGATGGGCTGGGGCGCGGTCTGGGGATCCCTGAAAGCTCAGGGTCTTTGGTCTCGGGAAGAATCTCTTCTACCGATAAATATTCTGGAACTGAGAGCGATATTCAATGCTCTCAAGGCTTGGCCTCAGCTAGCGAGGGCCAAGTTCATACGGTTTCAATCAGACAACATGACAACTGTTGCGTACATCAACCATCAGGGGGGAACAAGGAGTTCCCTGGCGATGGAAGAAGTGACCAAAATCATTCTATGGGCGGAGTCTCACTCCTGCCACCTGTCTGCTATCCACATCCCAGGAGTGGAAAATTGGGAAGCGGATTTTCTGAGTCGTCAGACATTGCATCCGGGGGAGTGGGAACTCCATCCGGAAATCTTTGCCCAAGTCACTCAACTGTGGGGCATTCCAGACATGGATCTGATGGCCTCTCGTCAGAACTTCAAAGTTCCTTGCTACGGGTCCAGATCCAGGGATCCCAAGGCGGCTCTAGTGGATGCACTAGTAGCACCTTGGACCTTCAAACTAGCTTATGTATTCCCGCCGTTTCCTCTCATCCCCAGGCTGGTAGCCAGGATCAATCAGGAAAGGGCGTCGGTGATCTTGATAGCTCCTGCGTGGCCACGCAGGACTTGGTATGCAGATCTGGTGAATATGTCATCGGCTCCACCATGGAAGCTACCTTTGAGACGAGACCTTCTTGTTCAAGGTCCGTTCGAACATCCGAATCTGGTCTCACTCCAGCTGACTGCTTGGAGATTGAACGCTTGATCTTATCGAAGCGAGGGTTCTCAGATTCTGTTATCGATACTCTTGTTCAGGCCAGAAAGCCTGTAACTAGAAAGATTTACCACAAAATTTGGAAAAAATATATCTGTTGGTGTGAATCTAAAGGATTCCCTTGGGACAAGGTTAAGATTCCTAAGATTCTATCCTTCCTTCAAGAAGGATTGGAAAAAGGATTATCTGCAAGTTCCCTGAAGGGACAGATTTCTGCCTTGTCTGTGTTACTTCACAAAAAGCTGGCAGCTGTGCCAGATGTTCAAGCCTTTGTTCAGGCTCTGGTTAGAATCAAGCCTGTTTACAAACCTTTGACTCCTCCTTGGAGTCTCAACTTAGTTCTTTCAGTTCTTCAGGGGGTTCCGTTTGAACCCTTACATTCCGTTGATATTAAGTTATTATCTTGGAAAGTTTTGTTTTTGGTTGCAATTTCTTCTGCTAGAAGAGTTTCAGAATTATCTGCTCTGCAGTGTTCTCCTCCTTATCTGGTGTTCCATGCAGATAAGGTGGTTTTACGTACTAAACCTGGTTTTCTTCCAAAAGTTGTTTCTAACAAAAACATTAACCAGGAGATTATCGTACCTTCTCTGTGTCCGAAACCAGTTTCGAAGAAGGAACGTTTGTTGCACAATTTGGATGTTGTTCGCGCTCTAAAATTCTATTTAGATGCTACAAAGGATTTTAGACAAACATCTTCCTTGTTTGTTGTTTATTCCGGTAAAAGGAGAGGTCAAAAAGCAACTTCTACCTCTCTCTCTTTTTGGATTAAAAGCATCATCAGATTGGCTTACGAGACTGCCGGACGGCAGCCTCCCGAAAGAATCACAGCTCATTCCACTAGGGCTGTGGCTTCCACATGGGCCTTCAAGAACGAGGCTTCTGTTGATCAGATATGTAGGGCAGCGACTTGGTCTTCACTGCACACTTTTACCAAATTTTACAAGTTTGATACTTTTGCTTCTTCTGAGGCTATTTTTGGGAGAAAGGTTTTGCAAGCCGTGGTGCCTTCCATCTAGGTGACCTGATTTGCTCCCTCCCATCATCCGTGTCCTAAAGCTTTGGTATTGGTTCCCACAAGTAAGGATGACGCCGTGGACCGGACACACCTATGTTGGAGAAAACAGAATTTATGTTTACCTGATAAATTACTTTCTCCAACGGTGTGTCCGGTCCACGGCCCGCCCTGGTTTTTTAATCAGGTCTGATAATTTATTTTCTTTAACTACAGTCACCACGGTATCATATGGTTTCTCCTATGCAAATATTCCTCCTTAACGTCGGTCGAATGACTGGGGTAGGCGGAGCCTAGGAGGGATCATGTGACCAGCTTTGCTGGGCTCTTTGCCATTTCCTGTTGGGGAAGAGAATATCCCACAAGTAAGGATGACGCCGTGGACCGGACACACCGTTGGAGAAAGTAATTTATCAGGTAAACATAAATTCTGTTTTCCTGTTGGGGAAGAGAATATCCCACAAGTAAGGATGATGCCGTGGACCGGACACACCGTTGGAGAAAGTAATTTATCAGGTAAGCATAAATTCTGTTTTTATTTTCTGACAATGGAATTGATGAGAAAATCCTGCCATACCGATATAATATCATGTATGTATATTTTACATTTGAGTATTCTGGGGAATGGTACTTCACTGGAATTACACTGTGTATATAAGACTTTAGCCTATTTGCAAGCAACAGGCTTTTTAATAACTCTTAATTTATGTTAAACGTTTTTGCTGGAATGTAAAATCGTTTTCATTTTCTGAGGTACTGGGTGAATAAAATGTTTGGGCACTATTTTTCCACTTGGCAGTTGCTTGATCGAATTATGACAGTTTACTGATCTCTCTCACTGTTGTGTGTGAGGGGGAGGGGCCTTTTTTTGGCGCTTTTGCTACGCATCAAAAATTTCAGTCAGAAGCTCTTTGTTTTTCCTGCATGTTCCGATTCATCTCTACAGAACTCAGGGGTCTTCAAAGCTTGTTTGAGGGAAGTAATCTTCACAACAGAGCTGTGAGATTGTAGTTGACTGTGATAAAAAACGTTTATTCTTTAACTTTTTTATGCGATCAGGGTTAGTTATTCTTTGCTAATGGGAACAAGCCTTTGCTAAAATTGTGTTTTGTTTTACAAAGTTTGATGCTGTAACCTTTTCAGTTTATTGATTTCAACTGTCATATATCTTTCTGTGCTTCTTAGGCACAGTACGTTTTTCTTTGTATTTTACTTGAATAATATTTCCAAGTTGCAAGTTTAGTTGCTAGTGTGTTAAACATGTCTGATTCAGAGGATGAGACCTGTACTATTTGTACTAACGCCAAAGTGGAGCCCAATAGAAATTTATGTACTAACTGTATTGATGCTACTTTAAATGAAAGTCAATCTGTACAAATTGAACAAATTTCACCAAACAACGAGGGGAGAGTTATGCCGACTAACTCGCCTCACGTGACAGTACCTACATCTCCCGCTCGGGAGGTGCGCGATATTGTGGCGCCCAGTACATCTGGGCGGCCATTACAAATAACATTACAAGATATGGCTACTGTTATGACTGAGGTTTTGGCTAAATTACCAGAGCTAAGAGGCAAGCGTGATCACTCTGGGGTGAGAACAGAGTGTGCTGATAATGCTAGGGCCATGTCAGATACTGCGTCACAACTTGCAGAACATGAGGACGGAGAGCTTCATTCTGCGGCTGACGGTTCTGATCCAAACAGATTGGATTCAGATATTTCAAATTTTAAATTTAAGCTGGAAAACCTCCGTGTATTACTAGGGGAGGTGTTAGCGGCTCTGAATGATTGTAACACAGTTGCAATACCAGAGAAGATGTGTAGGTTGGATAAATATTTTGCTGTACCAACAAGTACTGACGTTTTTCCTATACCTAAGAGACTAACTGAAATTATTACTAAGGAGTGGGATAGACCCGGTGTGCCGTTCTCACCCCCTCCGATATTTAGAAAGATGTTTCCAATAGACACCACCACACAGGACTTATGGCAATCGGTCCCTAAGGTGGAGGGAGCAGTTTCTACTTTAGCTAAGCGTACCACTATCCCGGTGGAGGATAGCTGTGCCTTTTCAGATCCAATGGATAAAAAGTTAGAGGGTTACCTTAAGAAAATGTTTGTTCAACAAGGTTTTATATTGCAACCCCTTGCATGCATTGCGCCGATCACGGCTGCAGCGGCATTCTGGATTGAGTCTCTGGAAGAGAACCTTAGTTCAGCTACTCTGGACGACATTACGGACAGGCTTAGAATCCTTAAGCTAGCTAATTCATTCATTTCAGAAGCCGTAGTACATTTAACTAAACTTACGGCTAAGAATTCCGGATTCGCCATTCAGGCGCGCAGAGCACTGTGGCTAAAATCCTGGTCAGCTGATGTAACTTCTAAGTCCAAATTACTTAATATACCTTTCAAAGGGCAGACCTTATTTGGGCCCGGTTTGAAAGAAATTATCGCTGACATTACAGGAGGTAAGGGCCACGCCCTGCCTCAAGACAGAGCCAAACCTAAGGCTAGACAGTCTAATTTTCGTTCCTTTCGGAATTTCAAAGCAGGAGCAGCATCAACTTCCACTGCCCCAAAACAAGAAGGATCTGTTGCTCGCTACAGACAAAGCTGGAGACCTAATCAGTCTTGGAACAAGGGCAAGCAGGCCAGGAAACCTGCTGCTGCCCCTAAAACAGCATGAATTGAGGGCCCCCGATCCGGGATCGGATCTAGTGGGGGGCAGACTTTCTCTCTTCGCCCAGGCTTGGGCAAGAGATGTCCAGGACCCCTGGGCGCTAGAGATAATATCTCAGGGATACCTTCTGGACTTCAAATACTCTCCTCCAAGAGAGAGATTTCATCTGTCAAGGTTGTCAACAAACCAAACAAAGAAAGAGGCGTTTCTACGCTGCGTACAAGAACTTTTGTTAATGGGAGTAATCCATCCAGTTCCACGGTCGGAACAGGGACAAGGGTTTTACTCAAATCTGTTTGTGGTTCCCAAAAAAGAGGGAACTTTCAGACCAATCCTGGATTTAAAGATCCTAAACAAATTCCTAAGAGTTCCATCATTCAAAATGGAGACTATTCGGACAATTTTACCCATGATCCAAAAGGGTCAGTACATGACCACAGTGGATTTAAAGGATGCTTACCTTCACATACCGATTCACAAAGATCATTACCGGTATCTAAGGTTTGCCTTCCTAGACAGGCATTACCAGTTTGTAGCTCTTCCATTCGGATTGGCTACAGCTCCAAGAATCTTCACAAAGGTTCTGGGTGCTCTTCTGGCGGTACTAAGACCACGGGGAATCTCGGTAGCTCCGTACCTAGACGACATTCTGATACAAGCTTCAAGCTTTCAAACTGCCAAGTCTCATACAGAGTTAGTACTGGCTTTTCTAAGGTCACATGGATGGAAGGTGAACGAAAAGAAAAGTTCACTCGTTCCACTCACAAGAGTTCCCTTCCTGGGAACTCTTATAGATTCTGTAGAAATGAAGATTTACCTGACAGAGGACAGGTTAACAAGACTTCAAAGTGCTTGCCGCACCCTTCATTCCATTCAACACCCGTCAGTGGCTCAATGCATGGAGGTAATCGGCTTAATGGTAGCGGCAATGGACATAGTGCCCTTTGCTCGCTTACACCTCAGACCACTGCAACTGTGCATGCTAAGTCAGTGGAATGGGGATTACTCAGACTTGTCCCCTTCTCTGAATCTGGATCAAGAGACCAGAAATTCTCTTCTATGGTGGCTTTCTCGGCCACATCTGTCCAGGGGGATGCCATTCAGCAGACCAGACTGGACAATTGTAACAACAGACGCCAGCCTTCTAGGTTGGGGTGCCGTCTGGAATCCTCTGAAGGCTCAGGGACAATGGAGTCAGGAGGAGAGTCTCCTGCCAATAAACATTCTGGAATTGAGAGCAGTCCTCAATGCCCTCCTGGCTTGGCCCCAGTTGACAACTCGGGGGTTCATCAGGTTTCAGTCGGACAACATCACGACTGTAGCTTACATCAACCATCAGGGAGGGACAAGAAGCTCCCTAGCAATGATGGAAGTATCAAAGATAATTCGCTGGGCAGAGTCTCACTCTTGCCACCTGTCAGCAATCCACATCCCGGGAGTGGAGAACTGGGAGGCGGATTTCTTAAGTCGTCAGACTTTTCATCCGGGGGAGTGGGAACTTCATCCGGAGGTCTTTGCCCAAATACTTCGACGTTGGGGCAAACCAGAAATAGATCTCATGGCGTCTCGACAGAACGCCAAGCTTCTTCGTTACGGGTCCAGATCCAGGGATCCAGGAGCAGTCCTGATAGATGCCCTGACAGCACCTTGGGACTTCAGGATGGCTTACGTGTTTCCACCCTTCCCGATGCTTCCTCGATTGATTGCCAGAATCAAACAGGAGAGAGCATCAGTGATTCTAATAGCACCTGCATGGCCACGCAGGACTTGGTATGCAGACCTGGTGGACATGTCATCCTGTCCACCTTGGTCTCTACCTCTGAAACAGGACCTTCTGATACAGGGTCCTTTCAAACATCAAAATCTAACTTCTCTGAAGCTGACTGCTTGGAAATTGAACGCTTGATTTTATCAAGACGTGGGTTTTCTGAGTCAGTTATTGATACCTTAATACAGGCTAGGAAGCCTGTTACCAGAAGGATTTACCATAAGATATGGCGTAAATACCTATATTGGTGTGAATCCAAAGGTTACTCTTGGAGTAAGGTTAGGATTCCTAGGATATTGTCTTTTCTACAAGAAGGTTTAGAAAAGGGTTTATCTGCTAGTTCATTAAAGGGACAGATCTCAGCTCTGTCCATTCTGTTACACAAACGTCTGTCAGAAGTTCCAGACGTTCAGGCTTTTTGTCAGGCTTTAGCCAGGATTAAGCCTGTGTTTAAAACTGTTGCTCCACCATGGAGTTTAAACCTTGTTCTTAACGTTTTACAGGGCGTTCCGTTTGAACCCCTTCATTCCATTGATATAAAGTTGTTATCTTGGAAAGTTCTATTTTTAATGGCTATTTCCTCGGCTCGAAGAGTCTCTGAGTTATCAGCCTTACATTGTGATTCTCCTTATTTGATTTTTCATTCGGATAAGGTAGTTCTGCGTACTAAACCTGGGTTCTTACCTAAGGTAGTCACTAACAGGAATATCAATCAAGAGATTGTTGTTCCTTCTTTGTGCCCAAATCCTTCTTCGAAGAAGGAACGTCTACTGCACAATCTGGACGTAGTTCGTGCCCTAAAATTTTACTTACAGGCAACTAAGGAATTTCGACAAACGTCTTCTCTGTTTGTCGTTTACTCTGGTCAGAGGAGAGGTCAAAAGGCTTCTGCTACCTCTCTTTTTTTTTGGCTTCGTAGCATAATTCGTTTAGCTTATGAGACTGCTGGACAGCAGCCTCCTGAAAGAATTACAGCTCATTCTACTAGAGCTGTGGCTTCCACTTGGGCCTTCAAGAATGAGGCCTCTGTTGAACAGATTTGCAAGGCTGCAACTTGGTCTTCGCTTCATACTTTTTCCAAATTTTACAAATTTGACACTTTTGCTTCCTCGGAGGCTATTTTTGGGAGAAAGGTTCTTCAGGCAGTGGTTCCTTCTGTATAAAGAGCCTGCCTATCCCTCCCGTCATCCGTGTACTTTTGCTTTGGTATTGGTATCCCACAAGTAATGATGACCCGTGGACTGATCACACTTAACAGAAGAAAACATAATTTATGCTTACCTGATAAATTCCTTTCTTCTGTAGTGTGATCAGTCCACGGCCCGCCCTGTTTTTTAAGGCAGGTAAATATTTTTTAAATTATACTCCAGTCACCACTACACCCTTGGCTTCTCCTTTCTCGTTGGTCCTTGGTCGAATGACTGGGAGTGACGTAGAGGGGAGGAGCTATATGCAGCTCTGCTGGGTGAATCCTCTTGCACTTCCTGTTGGGGAGGAGTAATATCCCAGAAGTAATGATGACCCGTGGACTGATCACACTACAGAAGAAAGGAATTTATCAGGTAAGCATAAATTATGTTTTTTAAACGGTACCGGCGTTGTACTGTTTTACTCTCAGGCAGAAATTAGAAGAAGAATTCTGCCTGGAGGTTTGATGATCTTAGCGGTTTTTAACTAAGGTCCATTGCTGTTCTCACACATAACTGAAGAGAATGGGAAAACTTCAGTTGGGGGAACGGTCTGCAGATTACCTGCTTTGAGGTATGTTCAGTATTTTTATTTCTAGAGAGATGAATAAGTTCTATAAAATGCTGACAGAGCCTTGTGTATTTGAGTTAAGCCTGATTCAGTGATTTAACGACTGGGATCATGCTTACAAAACAGGGTAATACTCATATTACTTAGTGACAAAACGTTTACATAATTTCATAAATAGGACGTTTTTTTCTCTGAGGGAGATATGTCTTTATTTGGGGCCTAGTTTCCACATGGCTAGTCAGATACTCCTAGGAGTATTTTCTTAAGGCCCCTCTGACATCCAGTACATGGTGGGAGGGGCCTTTTTTAGCGCTCTAGATGCACAGTTTTTATTCAGACTGAGACATCCAGATTCCATAGAGGAGTCCTCTGGCATCTGAGGACCATTTCAAATGGTTTATTTCTGCACAAAATCGTATTTGAGGGCAGGTAGGAGCCTCAGCAGAGCTGTGGCAAGGTGCTCAACTGTCTTAACGTTTTTTAACTTTTTTTAAATCCGGTTTGGGGCCTAAGGGGTTAATCATCCATTTGCAAGTGGGTGCAATGTTGCTTTAGTCCCTTACACACACTGTAAAAATTTCAAAGACTTTACTGTATTTTTACACTGTTTTGCAGTTTAAGTGCTAGATTTTTTCTCTTAAAGGCACAGTAACACTTTTGTTTAATTGCTGTTTCACTTTTATTAAAGTGTTTTCCAAGCATGCTTGTCTCATTACTAGTCTGTTAAACATGTCTGACATAGAGGAAACTCCTTGTTCAATATGTTTGGAAGCCATTGTGGAACCCCCTCTTAGAATGTGTACCAAATGTACTGAAATTTCTAAAAACTATAAAGACCATATTATGGCGCTTAAAGATTTATCTCCTGGGGATTCTCTGACTGAAAAAAGGGAGATTGCTATCTAGCTCTCCCCATGTGTCAAACTATAACTCCCGCTCAAGTGACGCCAAGTACATCTAGCGCATCTAATTCTTTTACCTTACAGGACATGGCGGCAGTTATGAATGCTACCCTCTCAGAGGTATTGTCCAAACTGCCAGGGTTACAAGAAAAGCGAGACAGCTCTGGGGCTAGAACTAATACAGAGCTTTCTGACGCTTTAATGCATGTGTCCGATATACCCTCACAATACTCAGAAGCCGAGGCAGGTGAGCTTATATCTGTGGGTGACATTTCAGACTCGGGGAAGGCATTGCTTCAGTCTGATTCTGAAATGACAGCATTTAAATTTAAGCTCGAACACCTCCGCTTATTGCTTAGGGAGGTTTTAGCGACTCTGGATGACTGTGACCCCATTGTGGTTCCAGAGAAATTGTGTAAAATGGACAAATACTTTGCAGTGCCTGTTTACACTGATGTTTTTCCAGTCCCTAAGAGGTTTTTGGAAATTATTACTAAGGAATGGGATAGACCAGGTGTGCCGTTCTCTCCCCCTCCTGCTTTGAAAAAGATGTTCCCCATAGATGCCGCCATACGGGACTCGTTGCAGATGGTCCCTAAGGTGGAGGGAGCAGTCTCTACCCTAGCTAAGCGTACAACTATCCCCGTCGAGGACAGTTGTGCTTTCCTAGATCCTATGGATAAAAAATTGGAGGGTCTCCTTAAGAAAATTTTTATACATCAAGGTGTTATTCTCCAGCCTCTTGCATGCATTGCCCCAGTTACTGCTGCAGCGGCTTTTTGGTTTCAGTCTCTTGAGGAGGCTCTACAGGTGGAGACCCCGTTAGACGATATTCTAGACAGGATTAAAGCTCTTAAGTTAGCTAACTCTATTTCTGATGCCGTTTTTCATTTAACCAAGCTAACGGCTAAGAATTAAGGTTTCTCCAACATAGGTGTGTCCGGTCCACGGCGTCATCCTTACTTGTGGGATATTCTCTTCCCCAACAGGAAATGGCAAAGAGCCCAGCAAAGCTGGTCACATGATCCCCCCTAGGCTCCGCCTTCCCCAGTCATTCTCTTTGCCGTTGTACAGGCAACATCTCCACGGAGATGGCTTAGAGTTTTTTGGTGTTTAAATGTAGTTTTATTGCTCTTCTAAACTCTTGTCAAGTACTTCATTCTGTTCTTCTTCCTTCCATAGCGCAGTGCATGGAAGTAATAGGTTTGATGGTGGCGGCAATGGACATAGTTCCTTTTGCGCGAATTCATCTAAAACCATTACAACTGTGCATGCTCAGACCCACCGTTTCCTCTCATTCCCAGGCTGGTAGCCAGGATCAAACAGGAGAGGGTATCGGTGATCTTGATAGCTCCTGCGTGGCCACGCAGGACTTGGTATGCAGACCTGGTGAATATGTCATCAGCTCCACCATGGAAGCTACCTCTGAGACAGGACCTTCTTGTTCAGGGTCCGTTCGAACATCCAAATCTGGCCTCACTCCAACTGACTGCTTGGAGATTGAACGCTTGTTTTTATCAAAGCGAGGGTTCTCAGATTCTGTCATTGATACTCTTGTTCAGGCTAGAAAGCCTGTAACTAGGAAAATCTACCATAAAATATGGAAAAAATATATCTGTTGGTGCGAATCTAAAGGATTCCCATGGAACAAGATAAAAATTCCTAGGATTCTATCCTTTCTTCAAGAGGGTTTGGAGAAAGGATTATCTGCGAGTTCTTTGAAGGGACAGATTTCTGCTTTATCTGTTTTACTTCACAAAAAGCTGGCGGCTGTACCAGACGTTCAGGCTTTTGTTCAGGCTCTGGTTAGAATCAAGCCTGTTTACAAACCTTTGACTCCTCCCTGGAGTCTCAATCTAGTTCTTTCAGTTCTTCAGGGGATTCCGTTTGAACCCCTACATTCCGTTGATATAAAGTTATTATCTTGGAAAGTTTTGTTTTTGGTTGCAATCTCTTCTGCTAGAAGAGTTTCAGAGTTATCTGCTCTGCAGTGTTCTCCTCCATATCTGGTGTTCCATGCAGATAAGGTGGTTTTGCGTACTAAACCTGGTTTTCTTCCGAAAGTTGTTTCTAATAAAAATATTAACCAGAGATAGTCGTGCCTTCTTTGTGTCCTAATCCAGTTTCAAAGAAGGAACGTTTGTTGCACAACTTAGATGTAGTTCGTGCTCTCAAATTTTACTTAGCAGCTACTAAGGATTTCAGACAAACATCTTCTTTGTTTGTTGTTTATTCTGGTAAAAGGAGAGGTCAAAAAGCAACTTCTACCTCTCTCTCTTTCTGGCTTAAAAGCATTATCCGATTGGCTTATGAGACTGCCGGACGGCAGCCTCCTGAAAGAATCACAGCTCACTCCACTAGGGCTGTGGCTTCCACTTGGGCCTTCAAGAACGAGGCTTCTGTTGATCAGATATGTAAGGCAGCGACTTGGTCTTCACTGCACACTTTTGCCAAATTCTACAAATTTGATACTTTTGCTTCTTCTGAGGCTATTTTTGGGAGAAAGGTTTTGCAAACCGTGGTGCCTTCCATCTAGGCGACCTGATTTGTTCCCTCCCATCATCCGTGTCCTAAAGCTTTGGTATTGGTTCCCACAAGTAAGGATGACGCCGTGGACCGGACACACCTATGTTGGAGAAAACAGAATTTATGCTTACCTGATAAATTACTTTCTCCAACGGTGTGTCCGGTCCACGGCCCGCCCTGGTTTTTGATCAGGTCTGTTGAATTATTTTCTCTAACTACAGTCACCACGGTATCATATGATTTCTCCTATGCATATTCCTCCTTTACGTCGGTCGAATGACTGGGGAAGGCGGAGCCTAGGGGGGATCATGTGACCAGCTTTGCTGGGCTCTTTGCCATTTCCTGTTGGGGAAGAGAATATCCCACAAGTAAGGATGACGCCGTGGACCGGACACACCGTTGGAGAAAGTAATTTATCAGGTAAGCATAAATTCTGTTTTTGCCATTTTGGCGCGTAGGGCACTATGGCTTAAGTCCTGGTCAGCAGACGTTACTTCAAAGTCTAAGCTTCTTAACATCCCCTTCAAGGGACAGACCCTATTCGGGCCTGGTCTGAAGGAGATCATCTCTGATATTACTGGAGGAAAAGTTCACGCCCTTCCTCAGGATAGGTCCAATAAGTTAAAGACCAAACAGAATAATTTTCATTCCTTTCGAAACTTCAAGAGTGGCGCAGCTTCAGTTTCCTCTAATGCAAAACAAGAGGGAAATTTCGCCCAGTCCAAACCAGTCTGGAGACCTAACCAGGCTTGGAACAAGGGGAAGCAGGCCAAGAAACCTGCGGCTGCCTCTAAGACAGCATGAAGGAGTAGCCCCCGATCTGGGACCGGATCTAGTCGGGGCAGACTTTCTCTCTTCGCCCAGGCTTGGGCAAGAGACGTCCAGGATCCCTGGGCACTAGAGATTGTTTCCCAGGGATATCTTCTGGAATTCAGAGGTTCATCTCCAAAGGGGAGATTTCATCTCTCACAACTATCTACAAACCAGATAAAGAGAGAGGCATTCTTACGTTGCGTTCAAGACCTACTGGTTATGGGAGTGATCCACCCAGTTCCAAGAGAGGAACAGGGGCTGGGTTTCTATTCAAACCTGTTTATAGTTCCCAAAAAAGAGGGAACTTTCAGACCTATCTTGGATCTCAAGATCCTATACAAATTTCTCAGGGTCCCATCCTTCAAGATGGAGACAATCCGAACCATCCTCCCTATGATCCAGGAGGGTCAATATATGACTACCGTGGACTTAAACGATGCTTATCTCCACATTCCGATTCACAGAGATCATCATCAGTTCCTCAGGTTCGCCTTCCTAGACAGGCATTACCAGTTTGTGGCTCTTCCCTTCGGGTTAGCCACGGCTCCAATAATCTTTACAAAGGTTCTAGGGTCCCTTCTGGCGGTTCTAAGGCCGCGGGGCATAGCGTTAGCCCCTTACCTAGACAACATTCTGATTCAGGCGTCGACTTTTCAAATCGGCAAGTCCCATATGGACATTGTTCTGGCCTTTTCTGTGGTCTCACGGGTGGAAACTGAACATAGAAAAGAGTTCTCTCTCTCCTCTCACAAGAGTTTCCTTCCTAGGAACTCTGATAGATTCAGTAGAAATGAAAATTTTTCTGACAGAAGTCAGGATATCAAAGCTTCTAACTTCCTGCCGTGCTCTTCATTCCACTTCTCGGCTGTCAGTGGCTCAGTGTATGGAAATGATCGGCCTAATGGTAGCGGCAATGGACATAGTTCCGTTTGCCCGCCTACATCTCAGACCTCTGCAACTTTGCATGCTCAACCAGTGGAATGGGGACTACACAGATTTGTCTCCTCTGTTAAATCTGGATCAAGAGACCAGGGATTCTCTTTTCTGGTGGTTATCTCGGGTCCATCTGTCCAGGGGAATGAGTTTCCGCAGGCCAGAGTGGACTATAGTGATGACAGATGCCAGCCTTCTGGGCTGGGGCGCAGTCTGGAACTCCCTGAAGGCTCAGGGTTCATGGACTCAGGAGGAAGCCCTCCTTCCGATAAACATTCTGGAACTAAGAGCGATATTCAATGCTCTTCAGGCTTGGCCTCAACTAGCTGTGGCCAAGTTCATCAGATTTCAGTCGGACAATATCACGACTGTAGCCTATATCAACCATCAGGGGGAACAAGAAGCCCCCTGGCAATGTTGGAGGTTTCCAAGATAATTCTATGGGCAGAGGTTCATTCTTGCCATCTCTCAGCTATCCATATTCCAGGAGTAGAGAATTGGGAGGCAGATTTTCTAAGTCGGCAGACTTTTCATCCGGGGGAGTGGGAGCTCCATCCGGAGGTATTTGCCCAGCTGATTCAACTATGGGGCAAACAAGAACTGGATCTGATGGCGTCTCGTCAGAACGCCAAGCTTCCTTGTTGCGGGTCCAGGTCAAGGGATCCCCAGGCACCGCTGATAGATGCTCTAGCAGTGCCCTGGTCCTTCAGCCTGGCTTATGTGTTTCCACCATTTCCTCTCCTCCCTCGTCTGATTGCCAAGATCAAGCAGGAGAGAGCTTCGGTGATTTTGATAGCGCCTGCGTGGCCATGCAGGACTTGGTATGCGGATCTGGTTGACATGTCATCCTCTTCACCATGGACTCTGCCGCTGAGGCAGGACCTTCTACTCCAAGGTCCAAGGTTCTGACTGCTTGGAGATTGAACGCTTGATTTTATCAAAACGTGGTTTCTCTGAGTCGGTCATTGATACCTTAATTAAGGCTCGAAAGCCTGTCACCAGGAAAATCTATCATAAGATATGGTGTAAATATCTTCATTGGTGTGAATCCAAGGGTTACTCGTGGAGTAAGGTCAAGATTCCTAGGATACTATCTTTACTCCAAGAAGGATTGGAAAAGGGATTATCGGCTAGTTCCTTAAAGGGACAGATTTCTGCTCTGTCCTTTTGCACAAGCGCCTGGCTGTTCTAGACGTTCAGGCGTTTTTTCAGGCTTTGGTTAGAATCAGGCCTGTGTTTAAACCTGTTGCTCCGCCATGGAGTTTAAATTTAGTTCTTAAAGTTCTTCAAGGGGTTCTGTTTGAACCCTTGCATTCCATAGATATCAAGCTTTTATCTTGGAAAGTTCTGTTTTTATGGTTTTAGTAGCTATCTCTTCGGCTCGAAGAGTTTCAGAGTTATCTGCCTTGCAGTGTGATTCCCCTTATCTGATCTTCCATGCAGATTAAGGTAGTTTTGCGTACCAAACCTGGGTTTCTTCCTAAGGTAGTATCTAATAGGAATATTAATCAGAAAATTGTTGTTCCGTCACTGTGTCCTAATCCTTCTTCAAAGAAGGAACGTTTGTTACACAATCTTGACGTGGTTCGTGCTTTAAAGTTTTATTTGCAAGCTACTAAGGATTTTTATCAAACATCTGCATTGTTTGCTGTCTACTCTGGAAAGAGGAGAGGCCAAAAGGCTTCGGCAACTTCTTTCTTTTTGGCTGAGAAGCATAAACAGTTTATCTTATGAGACTTCTGGCCAGCGGCCTCCTCAAAGAATTACAGCTCATTCTACTAGAGCGGTAGCTTCCACATGGGCTTTTAAACATGATGCCTCTGTTGAACAGATTTGTAAGGCGGCGACTTGGTCTTCGCTTCATACTTTTTCTAAATTCTACAAATTTGATAGTTTTGCTTCCTCGGAGGCTATTTTTGGGAGAAAGGTCTTACAGGCAGTGGTGCCTTCCGTTTAAGTGCCTGCCTTGTCCCTCCCTTCATCCGTGTCCTAAAGCTTTGGTATTGGTATCCCACAAGTAATGGATGAACCCGTGGACTGGATACACCTTACAAGAGAAAACAGAATTTATGCTTACCTGATAAATTTCTTTCTCTTGTGCTGTATCCAGTCCACTGCCTGCCCTGTCACTTTAAGGCAGGTGTTTTTATTTTTTAAACTACAGTCACCACTGCACCCTATAGTTTCTCCTTTTTCTTACTTGTCTTCGGTCGAATGACTGGAGGTGGGGGATAGGGGAGGAGCTATATCCTCCTCTTGCAACTTCCTGTTGGGAAGGAGAATATCCCACAAGTAATGGATGAACCCGTGGACTGGATACACCACACAAGAGAAATTTATCAGGTAAGCATAAATTCTGTTTTTGTATGTGCGTGTGTGTAATATATCATAAAAAAATATAAATATATATGTGTATGTGTGGGTGTGTATTTTAGGTATGTAGATACTTATTGAGTTCAGGTGTTTTATCCACACCCATTGCTAATGTGTATAAAGTCCAGTACATAGTCATGACATCTCCATAGCTGCACATTAGTAGTAGGATGGGTCTTACTGAACTACTCAGTTTGTGAAATTTCTTCCCTACTAGATGTGCTGTTGGCAACAAGAGCTCAGCTGTAAAGTGCTAGACCACACAAACTCACAGAACAGGGAGTCCTGAAGCTCATAGAGCTTAAATATATAATAATAATAATTTGCGATTTATATAGCGCTTTTCTCCCTGTGAGACTCAAAGCACTTTACAAATATACCAACATAAGACATAAAAGTTAGGAGTTTCTGAAGGTCAGATAAGCGGACTGAATGCCTGATGGAAGAGGTGGGTCTTGAGCTTTTTTTTATATATTTTTTTTTTTATTTTTTTTTATATAAAGTCTGTAAGGATGGTGCCTCTCGGATTGCGCACGGTAAAGAGTTCCAGAAAGTAGGGGCAGCTTGGCCGAATGCTCTGGAGCCTGAGTTTGTCCTTATTCTTGGCACTGAGAGGAGGGGTGTTGGCTGACCTAAGTGAATGGGATGTAGGGTGTCAGCTCTTTCAGGTACTGTGGGCCTTGGTTGTTTAAGGCTTTGAAGGTCAGCAGGCCAATTTTAAAATATGTTCGCCATTTAATTGGAAGCCAATGCAGGGAGTGGAGAACAGGTGTTATGTGGCAGGAGCGAGTTTGATTGGTCAATAGTCTGGCTGCTGCATTTTGTACTGTCTGAAGGCGATGGAGTTCTTTTTTTGGGAGGCCCAAGTGCATTGCCAGTAATCTAGCCTAGAGGATACAAATGCATGGATTAATGTTGGCATATCATCCGGTGGAATTAAGTGTTGTATCCTGGCTATGTTTTTCAGATGAAAGTAGGCAGATTTTATTACGGAGGAAATCTGCTGTTTAAAAGATAATCCAGCGTCAATCAGCACTCCGAGGTTTCGTACCTTTGCTGAACTAACGAGTTCAGAGCCTCCAAGCTCCAGGTCAGTTGGGTGATCGTGGGATATTTTTGATGCCTGGGGTCCCCTCACCAAGAGTAACTCTTTTGTCCGGGTTCACTTTGAGACAGCTAGCATTCGTCCATTCTATGAGGTCTGTTAAGCAACTGTTTATGCGGCATGCTGGGTCTGTAGTATCTTGAGCAAAGGAGAAGTAGAGTTGTGTGTCATCAGCGTAACAATGATTCCTTAGGCCATGTCGGTTAATGATGTCCCTCAGTGGTAGTAAATTGCGAATAGCATTGGAGATGGGATAGATTCTTGTGGAACTCTGCAGGCCAGTTCTGTTTGTGTTGATGAGCTTGATCCTGATATTACTCTCTGTGATCTACCAGCGAGGAAAGATTTAAACCAGTTAAGGACTGTGCCTCCTACCCCGCAGATGTACTGCAAGCGCACGTTAAGCCACATTAAGCTCCCCAAAAAGCAAGCTTAATATCACTCATTTGCCTTGTGGCAATCTATTAAACTTCTAGGATAGGTTTGGAAAGTGAAAAACTGAGTTTGTGCCAAGTTTCATGGCAATTGATTGAAGTTTTGGTGAATTTTGGTACATTAAGCTCTTTTCACATTAAGTTGCTCACATTAAATGATTTAGGATTGTAAAAAAAATGTTAAATGCAAATAACTTTTGGTATGTTTATAAAATTTCCTGAAATTTTCATATGTTTGAATAGATAGATTAATGTATTGTGAGACGTTTGGGGGAAATTGGTTAAGATCTAAGTTCAATTTTGTACGTTAAGCCACATTAAGCTCCCCAAAAATCAAGCTTAATGTCACTTATTTACCTTGTGGAAAACCAAAATCTATGAAACTTTTAGGATAGGCTTGGATAGTTGAAATCTTGGGTTGTGCAAAATTATGCAGAAATTGATTAACATTTGGCCACTTTTTTACTCATTGAGCTACATTAAGCCATTTTCACTTTAAAGGGACAGTCAAGTCCAAAAAAAACTTTCATGTTTTAAATAGGGCATGCAATTTTAAACGACTTCCCAATTTACTTTTATCACCAATTTTGCTTTGTTCTCTTGGTATTCTAAGTTGAAAGCTAAAACTAGGAGGTTCATATGCTAATTTCTTAGACCTTGAAGACTGCCTCTAATCTGAATACATTTTGACCACTAGAGGGCATTAGTTCACATGTTTCATATAGATAATATTGAGCTCATACACGTAAAGTGACCTAGGAGAGAGCACTGATTGGCTAAACTGCACGTCTGTCAAAAGAACTGAAATAAAGGGGCAGTCAGCAGAAGCTTAGATACAAGATAATTACAGAGGTAAAACGTGTATTATTTAACCTGTGTTGGTTATGCAAAACTGGGGAATGGGTAATAAAGGGATTATCTTTCTTTTAAACAACAAATATTCTGGTGTTGACTGACCCTTTAAATGTTTTAGGATGCCCCCTCACTTGTATTTGATCAGTCGATCAAACAGCAAGATTACCCCAATACCTAGAGTCATGGGGGCAATGTAAATTATAATCAAGGGTATCTCACCTCTAGGTTGGAAGAAGCCTATGAAATAGGACAGCCTGAAATCTTTCCAGGATTTCAGCAAATAGTCGAAGAGCAAATATCCTTAGCTAATGGCTGTTCCCGCGATGAACGCCAACTGCTGCGAGAACTCCTGATGGAGTACAAGGATATGTTTGCTAGGGATTCTTATCACTGTGGGACTACAGACTTTCACATTGTGAGAATACAAACAGATCCCAATGCACCACCTGTCTTTGTTAAACAATACAGACTTCCTTTAGCCTCATATGATTCTCTTGCGGAAATCATAAGGAACTTGGAAGAAAGGGGTATTATATGACAGGTGCATAGTTCTTATATCAATCCTATTCTAGGTGTTCTCAAGCCCAATGGACAATGGCGTTTGTGTGCTGATTTAAGACGGCTAAACAAACGAGTGTACATGTCTGGCTGGCCTGTACCATACATTGACTAGTACCTAGCACAGATTCAGGGGTCCAAAATATTCACTGCCATTGATTGTGCACAGGGATATTGGACCATAAAGGTACATGAGGAGGACCAGTATAAGCTGGCATTCTCATTCCAAAAAGTCCAGTATGCATTCCAAAGGCTCCCTTTTGGATACATAAATTCTGGACATGAATTTGCTGTATTCATGCATAAGGCTATGCCTGATGCACTGGGAAGGGGGACCTTATCTTATGTTGATGATGTCTTAATCAAAAGCACAGACTTTGAAAAACACATCACAGAGCTTAAACACGTCCTCAGCCAACTTAAAAGGGCAGGTGTCAAATTATCCCTACAAAAAGCTCAATGGTGCCGCACTCGTGTAAACTTCTTGGGACATGAAGTTACTTCTGAAGGGCTAAATTCTCAGAAGATACAGGTGGAAGCTATAGTAAATTCTAAAAACCCAACTAACTTAAAGGAATTGAGATCATTCCTGGGTATGACGAATTATTCTTGCAAATTCATTGATAATTATGCAGAATTAGCTAAACCACTACTACTTCTTCTAAAGAAGGATGTGAAATGGCACTGGAGTGAGTCTCAAGAGACAGCCATCAAGGAGCTGAAGAGAAAACTCACTCAAGCACCTTGCTTAGCGTACCCTGAAGGTGGTAAACCTTTCTTCTTAGAGACAGGTTACACAGATATAAGCATGAGTGCTGTTTTATACCAAAAGCATGATAATTTAAACAAAGTCATTGCTTATGCGAGTAAAACTCTATCTCCAGTAGAAATAAAATTTAGCGATTGCGAAAAAGTCCTCTTATCTACTGTATGGGCTCTACAAAATTTCCACAGCTATATACAGGGCAAGAAAATTATTGTAGAAACGGCCCACCAGCCTTTGCTATATTTGCAAAGTGAAAGAATACGAGATGGGAATTTGTCTAATAACCGCATAACAGCGTGGACTCTTTCCTTACAAGGCTGGCCCTTAGAAATTCGCTATAAGCAGAATAAAAAGAATCCAGTCGCACAGGGGCTTGCTGAGCTCCACAACTGTACTGCTAAAGATCCTGAGGAAGAATTATCAGAAGATGATTTTCTGGAGGAACAATTGCTTTCCCCATATAAAATGTATAATGAGGACCAGTGTCAAACATTACCTTGGGTGTATGTTGATGGTTGTTCTTACCATGCCACTATTGATAATGAGCACAGATTAGTTGCAGGCATTGATATAACTTGGGCAAATGGATTCCCAAATATATCTATAGGTTTCAACATTGGACCTCTTATCTACTGTATGGGCTCTACAAAATTTCCACAGCTATATACAGGGCAAGAAAATTATTGTAGAAACGGCCCACCAGCCTTTGCTATATTTGCAAAGTGAAAGAATACGAGATGGGAATTTGTCTAATAACCGCATAACAGCGTGGACTCTTTCCTTACAAGGCTGGCCCTTAGAAATTCGCTATAAGCAGAATAAAAAGAATCCAGTCGCACAGGGGCTTGCTGAGCTCCACAACTGTACTGCTAAAGATCCTGAGGAAGAATTATCAGAAGATGATTTTCTGGAGGAACAATTGCTTTCCCCATATAAAATGTATAATGAGGACCAGTGTCAAACATTACCTTGGGTGTATGTTGATGGTTGTTCTTACCATGCCACTATTGATAATGAGCACAGATTAGTTGCAGGCATTGATATAACTTGGGCAAATGGATTCCCAAATATATCTATAGGTTTCAACATTGGACCAAGATCCAGTCAAGTTGCAGAACTCACCGCTGTTCTAAAAACCATTGAAATGGCTATTGAACATGGTATTCATGAATTTGTGATCATAACTGACTCAAATTATGTGCGTGACAGTTTTGTTGAATATAACACAGATATAAACATGAGTGCTGTTTTATACCAAAGCATGATAATTTAAGTAAAGTTATTACTTATGCAAGCAAAACTCTATCCCCGGTAGAAATAAAATTTAGCGATTGTAAAAAAGCCCTCTTATCTACTGTATGGTCTCTGCAAAATTTCCGCAGCTTTATACAGGTCGAGAAAATGATTGTAGAAACGGCCCACCAGCCTTTGCTATATCTGCAAAGTGAGAGAATAAGAGATGGGAATTTGTTTAATAGCCGCATAACAGCTTGGACTCTTTCTTTACAAGGCTGGCCTTTAGAAATTCACTACAAGCAGAATAAAAAGAATCCAGTCGCACAAGGACTTGCTCCACGATTGTACTGCTAAGGATCCTGGGGAAGAATTATCAGAAGATGATTTCCTGGAGGAACAATTGCTTTCCTCATATAAAATGTATGAGGACCAGTGTCAAACATTACCTTGGGTATATGTTGATGGTTGTTCATACCATGCCACTATTAAAAATGAGCGCAGACTAGTCGCTGGCATTGGTATAACTTGGGCAAATGGATTCCCAAATATTTCTGTAGGTTTTAAACATTGGACCAAGATCCAGCCAGGTTGCAGAACTAACCGCTGTTTTAAAAACCATTGAAATGGCTATTGAACACGGTATTCGTGAATTTGTGATCATCACTGACTCAAATTACGTGCGTAACAGTTTTGTTGCATACCTGCCAACTTGGAAAAGAAATGGCATGCAGAAAAGCAACAACAAACCAGTCAAGCATGGCAAGTTGTTCTGCGAGATTGATAATCTGGTGGTATCCAATGATTTAACCATACACTGGAAGAAGACCAAGGGTCATTCCAGGGTTCTAGGTCCTGTTAAGGAAGGCAATGATCTTGCGGATTCATTAGCTAAACAAGGAGCCATGACTGGAGAACTCCTTAATATCGACCACTTAATGGGTGCAATTCAGGTAGAAGCCATTACCAGAAACCAGGCTAAACAACAGAGTGAGCCTAACCTTGTACAATGGAGTCAGGATTCTCCTAGTGAGGACCTGATCACTAGTCAAAAAGAAGACCCCATTGTAGGCATCTTCTATAAATACATAGAAGATCCTGAAAGCAACCCCATCTCAAAAGATGATTGTATTGGCAAAGAAGATCTTAGAATCTTAATGAAGTCCAGATCACAATTCAAGTTACAGGATGGTTTGTTAATTAGAACCTCCACAACTGGCATCCAGCAATGGGTAGTACCCACCAACTTCAGAGTTCTAATGCTTCAACATGCCCATGATGCTCCCACATCTGGTCATTGTGGTGCCAAACTCACATATGAAATATTGTGTGATTACGCTTTTTGGCCACACACGTTGAAAGATGTTCAAAAAAGGTTGTCTAATCTGTCCACAGTTCCAACCCACTGCGCCAACGCATAGAGCGCCATTTGCAGAAAAGGGGGATGGTAATGCCATGGTCAGATATACAAATTGATTTTATTGGTCCAGTAACTAGGTCATCAAGAGGCAACAAATACATGTTAACAGTGACATGCCTGTTCACTAAATGGGTAGAGTGCATCAGTGCACCTAACAATAGTGCTGAAACATGCGCAGCATTGCTTATCAACCACGTGTTTTCCAGATTTGGTTTGCCCCAAAGAATCAAATCTGATTGGGGAACCCACTTCACTAGCGAAGTGATGACCAAAATGTGGAAAATACTAGGGGCTAAAAGAAAGCTCCATATTGCATATAGAGCTGCCTCAAGTGGTGGAGTAGAGCATTACAACCAGTCCATTGTTAAAATCCTCAAAAAGTTTGTGAGTGAAATGTGTAAAGACTGGGATGTAAAACTACCTCTAGTCCTAATGGCATTAAGAGCAACTCCAAGTAGTGCTACCAATATGTCACCTTTTGAACTGATGACTGGTAGAAGAATGGTTCTACCTCAACATCTACTATACCGTACATCAGACCAGAACTTGATAAACGCTGCCAATACACATCAATATGTGGAGAACCTAAGAAAGCACCTGCAATATGCCTTTGCATTTGCTCAAAGGAACTTGGAAAAAGCTGCAACTGCCACTAAAACCTACTATGATCTCAAAACGTCTAAAAAGGAATATGAAATAAATGATAGTTTATCTTTATAACTTTGGAAGAGATCAAGTTAGGGAGAAGAAATTTCTTCCATCATGGAAAGGTCCTTTTGTCATTACTGACAAAATATCTCCAGTGGCCTATAAAATAAGGATCCCCAAAAGTGATAGTCTCATAGATAAATGGGTCCATATCAATCAGTTGCGAGTGTGCCATCCTAGGTCCCTACTACAAGTCATAGAGGAAGAATTAAGTGTCATATCCCCAAATGCATTAACGACATACTGTAGTTTAAAGATGCCTAGCTGATAAACATGAAGGCTCAAAAATGACGTACTCTCTACATAGAAGACTGTCTATAATGCATATTATCAACATCCTCACCAAATACCATTTACCTTAAGCCAATTTAAATACATGTGTCCTACATCTATTTAAAATTGTAAGGGGGATTTATGTCAAGGTATATGTGAAGATTAATTAATTAATATGTGAAGATTAATTAATATATATATTATTATATATTTGGCTATCAGCAGCAAATGATTCATTCATTTATAAGACATTAAATGCTTTGACTGGGGGGGGGGGGCGTGTCTGACCATTGACCAAGATGGCTGCTTTCAACATGGGCTGTGTCTGAGCATAAGCAACTCCGCTGTTTGTTGCCTTGCTAACGTATAATCTACAGCTACTCTGTGAGATCGTACACTTGAGGATCAGATCTATCTAGTTTTCTTTCACGATAGTCCAGCCCAGCAGACCATACTAGAGGAGGTGCACAGCGGAGGCCTTATTGCGGCCTGGACCTTCACCTTCCCCTCCAAGTTCCTGCTTAAGGATAGAAGTACACAGATACTACTACTGTTTCAAACCACTGATTGAAGAAAAGTTGCTATTTAGCAAAGGACACACTTTCTATATGGTGCTATAAAATGACCATTCTTCTCTTTTTTGGTTCCTTGATATACCGGGTTGAACGGGTGACGAAGCATGACATTACTTGCGGGGGTAACAGTTGATCTAAGCAGGCTCCTAGACGCATGTCAGATTGCTATCTTATATGCGTTGCAAGACGCAATCACTACCTCTGAAGACGAAACCTCACCAAGAGGGATTAGTGGTTCCTGCGAGACAGCGGACCGGGCCAGGGAGCCCCGTGGACAATACTCGGCCACTTCAGTTGTTACGCTCCGTCAGGAGACTGAGGAGGTCTTCCTATTATGGGTCATGGCACCGGACCAGAACGTAAAGGCCATAAATGGAGATTGGGCCGTGCGAGGTGAGGGAGCAGCCTACTCTACCTTTGCCGTACTATGTGAGATGGGGATTCAACCTAATTCCGGCGTGACATGTGACCTTGTTAAACACATGCAATTATTTGGCAAGTAGAACTATACTACCTAAGTTAGAGGATTGGTCTGATAAAGTTATACCCACAAATATGGAGCCGACCATTGAACTGAGCCTAGACACATCCCTGTGAATCCCTTCCTCCAGCATGAGGTTGGATTGCTCACTTTCAACGCATCGCTGCACAGCAATGTCCACTCTACTATCCTTCAATGTTGTGGGAATAGGATAGTGGTCGTCTTGTTTTAGTGAGTCTCTGGCAACTCATAGTGATGAGAGACTTCCCTATGTGAACACTCTATTTCTTTCTCAACAGAGATCACTCTTTTGAGCTGGACACAGCACCACTGCAAGTCTTTACTAAGGGGTATACTTTATGGTTATATTATTATATGTGGTTCTTTTAATATATGTGGGGACATTTTGTGATCTATTTTCCATATGCTGCTGGACATAACGAGAGACAAGAGTTGCTGCCCTATGTCCAAAATTTTGCCAAGCTTACTTTTGCAGCTCAATATCTTTTTAAATTTAGATTTTAGATTGATTTATCTGCAAAGTTTGTGCCATTTTAAGTTTAAGTTTTATCCTATCCCAATGCTAAGTTGCGTTAGTAATTATTTCTTTACTGTCATGTGTATGTGATTTCTAAGTTGCTGCTTATATCTGTTATATACTTGAGAGGTAGGTAGATAGAGCCTTCTAAAGTAAAGACCTTATAATGCGGGGTATACTATACACTTGTAGGGAGTTTTTAAGATTAACCACTAGATAACTTATTCCCTGTCCAAGACCTATCTCTAGGGTGTTTGTAACCCTAAATTGAGCACCCTATATCTTTATTTAGTGGATGTCCTCAGACAATAAAAACCTTTCTCAACATCATACAGTTGGGGCATGCTCGACAGGGAGAGTATATTTCAATATGTGTTTTTTGCCTCCCTGGGAGGTCTGCAATGTATTGTCAAAATTGATCTCTTCATCACAATACGGAGACTATAAATCATTGTAGAGAAAGACAAACTAAAGATTCTCATCCTATCCACTAGAGAGGAATGCAGGACTAGCTACAGTTAGTTTCAATTTAGATTGGAAGGCTTATAAACTACATCTATTAAGCCATCAAATCACTGCTAGGTCCCCAAGCTATTCCACAAACATGGTTGTAATATTTTAGTATGATAGTTGTACTCACTTAAAGTGTTAAAAAGTACTTAGAGATTGGAGAGACTTCTAACCTTTTTGTTCCTCATTCCATTCCAACAGATTTGATCTGGTATATTTATGCGGCTCCTTAAGATTGAAATTAGGCCCCCTGTCTAAATATTTGTTTATTTATATAAGCAGTGAAGCGCAGATTCCTTAAGACCTCTCCCCGATATCTTCATGAAAACAGAATAGTGTGTCCTGTTCCTGCAAAGTTATTTCCCTTTTCCCAATTCTCGATAGTTATAAACTATATGTACTGAAAAGATATCTTATAGATAAGTTTAAGTTGTTTAGATGATACTGAATAGACCTAATAGAGATCTTGTGACAATTTTATATTTTAGGCCTCTGAAGAGTGTAGCATTATTTTGCTTTTCCTTAATAGTGATGTTGCGAACCTAAAAATTTAGGTTCGCGAACGGGGGACTTGAACTTCCGCAAATGTTCGCGAACCGCCATTGACTTCAATAGGCAGGCGAACTTTAAAACCCACAAGGACTCTTTCTGGCCACAATAGTGATGGAAAAGTTGTTTCAAGGGGACTAACACCTGGACTGTGGCATGCCGGAGGGGGATCCATGGGAAAACTCCCACGGAAAATTACATAGTTGATGCAGAGTCTGGTTTTAACCCATAAAGGGCCTAAATCACCTAACATTCCTAAATTGTTTGGAATAACGTGCTTTAAAACATCAGGTATGATGTTGTATCAATCAGGTAGTGTAAGGGTTACGCCCGCTTCACAGTGACAGACCAAACTCCCCGTGTAATGCACCGCAAACAACCGGAAACAGTACATTTGCACAACCATGAGATAGATAGATTTGATAGATAGATACATTGAAGGCAACTGCAATTAGATTACACTAGATGACTGATGTTTCTCAGTCAAAAAAGTTTTTATTTTAAATATTTACAATACTGTTATAACAAATATGATTGGTGGCAGTAGTTGGCAAGTGGGCATGGCGCACACGCTGGCAGGCAGGCAACTGCAATTCAATTGCACTAGCAGACTGATGATTCACAGTCAAAAAAGTTTTTATTTAAAATATTTACACTACTGTTATAACAAATATGATTTGTGGCACTAGTTGGAAAGTGGGCCTGGCACACACGCTGGCAGACAGGCAACTGCAATTAAATAACAATAGCAGACTGATGTAAAACATTTTTTAAAAAAAAGTTACACTAATGTTGCAACAGATAGGAGTGATGGCACTCAGGATAGAAGTAGGCACAGTATGTGCTGGCAGCCTGACACACAGGCTGGCACTAGTGGCAGGCTGGCCTGGTAACTAAAATTAAATAACACTAGACTGATGTAAAAAAAAAAAATTAAAAAAAATTTACACTGTTATACCAGATATAAGTGGTGGAAAAAAGAGCTATTAATCACACTATATGATGTGGGCCTGACACACAAGCCTGATGGAAAATGAAATTAGATTACACTAGCAAAATTATTTAAAAGTTTTTTTTTTTTAAATTTACAATAATGTTAAGCAGATATGAGTGGTGGCTGGCACAGCAATTAACCACAGTGCATGCTGTGTAAGCTTGACACACAGGCCTCATAGAAAATGAAATTAGATTACACTAGCAAAATGATTTAAAAGTTTTGTTGTTTCAATTTACACTAATGTTAAGCAGATATGAGTGGTGGCTGGCACAGAGCAATTAACCACAGTATGTGCTGTGTGAGCCTGAGACACAGGCCTGATAGAAAATGAAATTAGATTACACTAGCAAAATGATTTAAAAGTTTTGTTGGTTAAATTTACACTAATGTTAAGCAGATATCAGTGGTGGCGCTAATCACAGTATATGCTGTGAGCCTCACACACAGGCTGAAAGCCAGGCAAATGCAAATAAAATTACAAATAATAAAAAAAAAGACTGAAGTTATAGTCCTAAAAAGGGCTTTTTGGGGTGCTGTCCTTACAGCAGAGATTAGATGAGTCCTTCAGGACTGTAGTGGACACTAAATACACTAGCCTAGCTATCTATTTCCCTATAATGTCAGCAGCAGCAACACTAAAGCTCCTCTCAATAAGAAAGCAAGATCGTAATGAATCTAAAATGGCTGCTGCCAAGGAGCTGGGAGGGTCTGTGATGGAGTGTCTGCTGCGGATTGGCTCAAATGTGTCAGAAGGCTGTGAGATACAGGGTCAAACTTTCCTCAATGATGACACATAGGGGGCGGATCGAACATCGCATATGTTCGCCCGCAGCTGCGAACGCGAACAAGCTATGTTCGCCGGGAACTGTTCTCCGGCGAACAGTTCGCGACATCACTACTACTGTGTTTTTATATGAATATGAGGAATTGCTCAAATGAACATATATATATATATATATATTCAAATAACATATTAAATGTATGCCTCAGACTGTATGGGAAATAAATTCAAATTTGTAATAGATTAAATGGCAATTGTGATAATCCCATTTTTGAAATATATATAACATGTTGTTTTTCTGTATTCCAGATGGGGCTAGAAGATGCTAAATATAGGATTGCCTGCATGGGATAACCTGGGTCATGTCATATGGTTATACACTAAATTATTATGAAATTTGAAATACATTTTTTAAAATATAATAAGATGAATGTATAGGAATTACTTTGATGTAATATGATATTAGAAATAATACTGATGTTTCATAATAAAATAATCAGAATGAATAATGTGACATAGTCCAGTGCATGTGAACATGTAACTTATTAATATAAAGAAATTATAGCATTTTTAAATACACATTTTAAAGAAATGTTTTTACTGTCTAGAAATGATTAAAGGAAGCTGTTTGTTTGTCATGCTGCCCCCGATGGCCAAAATCCATTATTATTGCCAAAAAGCCTTTGGCTGTTAAAAATTAAATTCCCCAGGGCCAATCCGATAAGACCTCCCAGGTGTCCAATGAGATGCTCAGCTTCGAGGTCCTCCCAAACCAATTCACCAATGAGGGTACATAACAAAAAGGGGTGGGGTTATATCACATGATTTAACCCCAAGCATAGAGAGAGAAAGGAGGCTGTTGGCTAAACTTGTAACTGATAAAAAATGACTGCTGGAACACTGTTACTATTAAACTAATAGCTACCCTTATTCTCCAAATGAAAAATACTCTATTTTTTGTATTCTGAGGTGAAATTGGACCTGTTGACAAAGTTTTTGGAAATTGAATTATCTATTTTGGTCATTTTGGGTAAAGTATGAGAGGTTGTTAAATATAGGTAACATTTAAACAAAATATATGCATAGTCACTGCAGTTAAATTACAACTGATAGATTTAAAGAGCATATTTATATTTTAAATTCATATTTATAGTCCTGGATAGTTTTAAGCTTTCATTTTGTATGCTAAATAATTCATCTTTGCAAATATAGATATATATCTTAGAATTGGTTTTAATTGTAAGTAACTAAGAATTTATTTCAACTTCGATAAATTAGCAAAAGACAATTGGTTTTTGCACAAATAATAGATACTATTTTGATGTTTTAAAATAGAATTGTATTAGAATCATTTGTGGCTATATAGCTGATTGTACTGTTTGAATGTTAGTAGCTAATATCTTGGAATCTCATTGTGTTGATTGAATGAAATTCAATTGTGAATAAGGCTAGTTCTAAAGGTAAATTTTGTGAGCTTTGCATAGCATATTTTAATAGTTTAAACATTGTATAGTATTGACTCATATTCTGGTACCTACAAATATATTTCAGTGTGTCTATAAATATTAACTAATAAAAAAGAATTCAGGAATTGACATTAATTTTATTGTCTTGATATATGCATTTTGATTGGGGGTTTATTTTAAAGGATAATAATTAAATACATTGTATTATAACCCTGCCCTATACTGACATATCATTTGGAGGCACTTTGCTTTAGATATTATTATTATTTATCATATGTATATGATATATTTGTAGTAAATAGAAATTATTATTGAAAAAAAAGGATATTAAAAATTAATTTTGAAAAATTGCTGAAATATTAACTTTTCATATTTCAAAGTTGATATTAATATTTTTGAAAATATATATATATTTTTTTTTTCTCTCTTATTGGTCAAAATTGTATTAGCGTTTTTATCTTATTAAGTACAACACTAAAATAGCTATGTCTTCAGCAAAAAGTAACGCTAGCGTTTCTGTATATGATGAAAATGTGCCCTCCCCAAAATTCTCTATTAATGAAATGGCTCAGGCAGAAACTCTTAGATTCGAAGACATGAGCCACCTCGTGAGCAAGCTTGATATTGGGGACGATGTCTCCATGTATATTAAGGAGTGTAAAGCTAAAGCCAAAGATTTAGTTAAAGATATGTGGGTTGAAGATGGTGAATTATACCAAATTTTACTGCAACTTAGTAAATGCACGGAATTTAGAGGGCATGATGAATTAATTTTCAAAACTTGGTCGATCCTAATGTATTTGAGCTGTGAGATGTCTAACCAAATTGCAGGACAAGACAGACAATTAGGACAGCTAAGGTATGAAAATGATTCATTACGAGAATTTGAAGAAGCCGTTATTAACAGAAAGGTAGAGGTTCTAGAAGCTAATAAAAAGGTTTCTGCCTTAAATAAATATCATTAGAAATTAGTGGCTGAATTTAAAGCTTTAGAAGAAGACTATGAAAAATACCAAAATGAAAATAAAACTTTAAAAGCTAGATATCATGGGGCTGAAAAAGAATATGAACAAGAAATAAATGAATTAAAAAGACAGATAAGCAGCAATAAGGAAACTTTGAGTAATAACACTAATGCTGAAATTATTAGCTCAATTAAGGAGTGGGTCAGAAATGAGTTTCAAAATACCAGACGGGAGGATAGACAAAAGTACCCAAATTATAGCCCTAATTCAGGCCCAGAGATAACTTTTCCCCTTATGCAATTACCTAACTATAGAGGACAAGATGATTATTACACCTCAGAGGAAGAGGTCAGTTACTATAGTGGGTCAGAAGGGGGGACTAGCTTCTCAGACAGCCCATATAAAAATGCACGGGTGAGATTTCAGCATAGGAAAGATAGGACAGGTAAAAGGCGCTCTAACTCAAACGATAAATTCCCAATGAAATCCAATAATGTACTTAATAAAGTATATGACACCCCTACAATAATTAAATTCTTAAAGAACGCAGTATGCCCATTTTCCAAAAGGGGGACCACTTCCATAATTGACCACTTAGAGGCCTTTGAAAATGCTTTATCTATAATGAATGTTACAAGTGAGCAGTTAAAAATTGAATTTCTACCCTGGGTATTTGAAGGTAAATATCACAAATTCTTTGCTTCACTAAAAAATTCCTGGAATGAGACAAAACGACAGTGCAGAAAAGAATTCGGGCAACATCGTACTAAAACTGCAGCGAAAATAGCTTTATATGGTCTAAAATGTAGTGCAAATCAAAGCCCTATAGAATTCCTTTCTGTACTGAAAAATGCGTACAGTATGGCTGAAGATAATCCCATATTTAAATGCTCAGAATTTGTGAATTTATTTTTTGAAGCACTGCCCGCATCCATCAAAATTAATTTAGCTAGAGATTTTGATAAGAACTGCTCATTGGAATGGCTGATCAAAGAGAGTACAAAGTTATACTCCATTCAGCAGTCTGGGAATCAAAACCCAAAATTGTGGCAGAAATTAGGGTGTCACCTAGCCCCTTTAATTTGGAGTCTAAAAAGAAAACCTATGCGGAAGTGGTCAGAGAAAACGGGCCATCCCCACAAAGGTTAAACTCTACCCCTCCCCCAACACGGGCTGAGGCGCAGAGAGATTATACCTAAAATGGGGGGCAAAACCAGGTAAATAATTACTCCCAAAGAGAAGAATACCCACAAGGTAATAGGTATCCCCGCAAAGGTAGATACAATAAGTGGTGGAAATATTCTCAGGGTAACCAGACACCCCAAGTAAATAGTGCTCCCCAAAATACTAACTCTGAACAATCTGAACCCCAGGGGCAACCATGCCAGGATAGGAATAGCAGCCCTGATTCTGAGGGGACCCAATGGTCCAGGAATCACTATATGGGGCATCAAGAGATAGGCCCAGGGGTAGAGGTAACTCGTACGATCAAGTAAATCAGCTTAGTACCCAGCTAATTTGGTTGAGCAAACAATTCGCTAATATGAGTCAAGCTTTTACGGCTTAGCAACCTAACAATCCTTTTTTAGGGGTACAGCCAGTGGCCATCAGTGGGCCACAGGCACAGTTATAAATACTGCAATATCACCTGAAAGGGAGGGGAGAGATATACCAAATGAAATGATAAATTTAAATAATGGTACTAATCATGTTCTCTCCCCACAGACCAGAAACAGGCGATTTAGCTGTGATGACGAGCAACCTCGGCCTGAAAGCTTTAACAAATCTCTTCCTTTGCAGCATTCTCTTAACCTTATTTCCACAGATGCAGTACACAAGAACCCAATGAACCCCATTATAGAGGACAGGAATGGTAAGAATAAAGATTCTTCTGCATCAGATAACACGGTGGATTCAGGTAACACGTGGCGAAGCCCACAAGTGTGTAATCACGCCAATTTTATGTGTGAAATGGTAGAAACTGCAAGGAGATATTATGTATTAGCTGAGCTGCAGGATTCAGTCTCCAACCCTATTATGGGATTAATTGATACTGGGTCTCAGGCAACTATTCTATCCCACGGGTACTACACACAGCTAAATGAGCTAACACCACACAAACCTAAAATAAAATAATTTGATGGTTCTCTAATAGGGGTTGGGGACGATTCTCTAAAAGTCTACGGTACGGCCTGGTTAAAATTTAAACTGGGGAACAGGGTCATAAGACACCCTGTCATTATAGTAGACCTGCCAACTGATCGTTTAATTATTGGTAGTGATCTCCTGAAGCAATTAAGCACCATAATTGATTGCATAAATAATGTAATTTGGTCACAAGTAAAACAGCCAATTAATTATGAGCGATCCGGCATATCGCACACACGACATAACTGTCACGTGGTGGAAGAGAAGCCAAATGCTGTGGAGATTTATTTCAGGAATAACTCTGTACCTGAAATCACTATTTTACAAATAGATGATCAGACTCCTTTAAGTGGCTCTGATGGTAATACTTTTAAAATTTCACCTGGAAAGATAGCGAATATTTCCTTAGACGGCGATGTATTATCCATATCTCTCCACAAGGGGGATCAGAAAATCCCTAAGGGGGGCCAGGCTCAATACCTCACAGGAATTGAGAGAGTTAAAGAGGATCTATTTATCCCTATTCAAGTGCATGACCTTGGGAAAACCAAGTATGCCAAATTAAAACAGGAAGCTAGCTATATAAGCGAAGGCTTATTAGTGCAGATAGCTGAACCTAAAGTGATTAAATATCTTTCTCCCCAAGATCACTGTGTCCACGGCCTGGATAACAGGGTTGAAAGCTATAACATTACAGCTAAGTGTTTCTTAACTGTATGTATAGGTAATAAATCAACAAAACACCTGTTTTTAGTTTTAAATACTCCCCATAATAAAATATACGTTGGCAATGATCTCTTACATAGATATGCCATACAAATAGATTTGATTAACTCTTGCCTCTGGAGCAGGTTAAAGGGGGACCCTGAAGTATTTCAGGATGAAAACACAGCCCTGAAATCAAACCAGCAATTGCCATGAATATGCAGGTGTCTAACAATTTTATAATTCCTGCTGGGACTGATAAATTCCTTTTACCATTACAGGTAAAGAGAGGTCAGAAATTAAAAACTTCTGAAACACTAATTTGCCTCTCCCATAGAATACAAAATCTGGGTATCACAATGACGTATACTCCTTTGGTAAATATTGGAACTACTCCAATACATGTTATTGTGCATAACATGACCCCACAGGATATAACCTTATCCAAGAGAACTACCATAGGATATGCACTGGAATCAAGTTATTACACTTCTGGATTCCAGAATAATGTAATTGGGCTAATACCTGAAGGATACTTAACTGAAGAAAAATTAATAGAACAATCCCTTGCCTCTATACCATAGGGTCTATTTACAATTCAGTCTATTTATCCCTTCAGCTCAGAGGAAGGCATCTGTAAAATTGAAGAAGCCTCCTTGGTGTTTGATCAGTCAATCAAACAGCAAGAATATCCCAATACCCAGAGTCTTGGGGGCAATACAAATTATAATCAAGGGGATCTCACCTCTAGATTGTAAGAAGCCTATGAAATAGGACAGCCTGAAATCTTTCCAAGATTTCAGCAAATAGTCAAAGAACAAATATCCTTAGCTAATGGCTGTTCCAGTAATGATGAACACCGACAGCTACAAGAACTCCTGATGGAGTACAAGGATATTTTTGCTAGGGATTCTTAGGACTGTGGGACTACAGACTTGCACATTGCAAGAATACAAACAGATCCCAACGCACCTGTCTTTGTTAAACAATACAGACTTCCTTTAGCCTCATATGATTATTATGATCATAGGAAACTTGGAAGAAAGAAGTATTATCTGACAGGTGCACAGCTCTTATAACAATCCTATTCTAGGTGTTCTTAAGCCCAATGGACAATGGCGTTTGTGTGCTGACTTAAGACAGCTAAACAAACGAGTATACATGTATGGCTGGCCTGTGCCATATATTGACCAGTGCCTAGCACAGATGCAGGGTTCCAAAATATTCACTGCCATTGATTGTGCACAGGGATATTGGACCATAAAGGTACATGAGGACCAGGATAAGCTGGCATTCTCATTCCAAAAGGTCCAGTATGCATTTCAGAGACTTCCTTTTGGATACATAAATTCTGGACATGAATTTGCTGTATTCATGCATAAGGCTATGCCTGATGCACTGGAAAGGTAGACCTTATCTTATGTTGATGATGTTTTAATCAAAACCACAGGCTTTGAAAAACACATCGCAGAGCTTAAACACATCCTCAGCCAACTTAAAAGGGCAGGTGTCAAATTATCCCTACAAAAAGCTCAATGGTGCCGCACTAGTGTAAACTTCTTGGGACATGAAGTTACTTCTGAAGGGCTAAATCCTCAGAAGAAAAAGGTGGAAGCTATAGTAAATTCTAAAAACCCAACTAACTTAAAGGAATTAAGATCATTCCTGGGTATGACGAATTATTCTCGCAAATTCATTGATAATTATGCAGAATTAGCTAAACCACTACTACTTCTGCTAAAGAAGGATGTGAAATGGCACTGGAGTGAGACTCAAGAGACAGCTATCAGAGAGCTGAAGAGGAAACTCACTCACGCACCTTGCTTAGCGTACCCTGAAGGTGGTAAACCTTTCTACTTAGAAACAGATAACACAGATATAAACATGAGTGCTGTTTTATACCAAAGCATGATAATTTAAGTAAAGTTATTACTTATGCAAGCAAAACTCTATCCCCGGTAGAAATAAAATTTAGCGATTGTTAAAAAGCCCTCTTATCTACTGTATGGTCTCTGCAAAATTTCCGCAGCTTTATACAGGTCGAGAAAATTATTGTAGAAACGGCCCACCAGCCTTTGCTATATCTGCAAAGTGAGAGAATAAGAGATGGGAATTTGTTTAATAGCCGCATAACAGCTTGGACTCTTTCTTTACAAGGCTGGCCTTTAGAAATTCACTACAAGCAGAATAAAAAGAATCCAGTCGCACAAGGACTTGCTCCACGGTTGTACTGCTAAGGATCCTGGGGAAGAATTATCAGAAGATGATTTCCTGGAGGAACAATTGCTTTCCTCATATAAAATGTATAATGAGGACCAGTGTCAAACATTACCTTGGATATATGTTGATGGTTGTTCATACCATGCCACTATTGAAAATAAGCGCAGACTAGTCGCTGGCATTGGTATAACTTGGGCAAATGGATTCCTAAATATTTCTGTAGGTTTTAAACATTGGACCAAGATCCAGCCAGGTTGCAGAACTAACCGCTGTTTTAAAAACCATTGAAATGGCTATTGAACACGGTATTCGTGAATTTGTGATCATCACTGACTCAAATTACGTGCGTAACAGTTTTGTTGCATACCTGCCAACTTGGAAAAGAAATGGCATGCAGAAAAGTAACAACAAACCAGTCAAGCATGGCAAGTTGTTCTGCAAAATTGATAATCTGGTGGTATCCAATGATTTAACCAAACACTGGAAAAAGACCAAGGGTCATTCCAGGGTTCTAGGTCCTGATAAGGAAGGCAATGATCTTGCAGATTCATTAGCCAAACAAGGAGTCATAACTGGAGAACTCCTTAATATTGACCACTTAATGGGTGCAATTCAGGTAGAAGCTATTACCAGAAACCAGGCTAAACAACACAATGAGCCTAACCTGGTACAATGGAGTCAGGATTCTCCTAGTAAGCACCTGATCACTAGTCAAAAAGAAGACCCCATTGTAGGCATCTTCTATAAACACATAGAAGATCCTGAAAGCAACCCCATCTCAAAAGATGATTGTATTGGCAAAGAAGATCTTAGAATCTTAATGAAGTCCAGATCACAATTCAAGTTACAGGATGGTTTGTTAATTAGAACCTCAAAAACTGGCATCCAGCAATAGGTAGTACCCATCAAGTTCAGAGGTCTAATGCTTCAACATGCCCATGATGCTCCCACATCTGGTCATTGTGGTGCCAAACTCACGTATGAAATACTGCTTGATTATGTCTTCTGGCCACATATGTTGAAAGATGTTCAAACTTACTGTCAAGGTTGTCTAATCTGTCCACAGTTCCAACCCCCTGCGCCAACGCATAGAACGCCATTTGCAGAAAAGGGGGATGGTAATGCCATGGTCAGATATACAAATTGATTTTATTGGTCCAGTAACTAGGTCATCAAGAGGCAACAAATACATGTTAACAGTGACATGCGTATTCACTAAATGGGTAGAGTGCATCAGTGCACTTAACAATAGTTCTGAAACATGCGCAGCATTGTTCATCAACCACATGTTTTCCAGATTTGGTTTGCCCCGAAGAATCAAATCAGATCGGGGAACCCACTTCACTAGCGAAGTGATGACCAAAATGTGGAAAATACTAGGGGTTAAAAGAAAGCTCCATATTGCATACAGAGCTGCCTCAAGTGGTGGTGAAGAGCGTTACAACCAGTCCATTGTAAAAATCCTCAAAAATTTGTGAGTGAAACGGGTAAAGACTGGGATATAAAACTACCTCTAGTCCTAATGACATTAAGAGCAGCTCCAAGTAGTTCTACCAAAATGTCACCTTTTGAACTGATGACTGGTAGAAGAATGGTTCTACCTCAGCATCTACTGTACCGTACATCAGACCTAAACTTGATAAACGCTGCCAAACACATCAATACGTGGAGAACCTAAGAAAACACCTGGAATATGCCTTTGCATTTGCTCAAAGGAACTTAGAAAAAGCTGCAACTGCCACTAAAACCTATTATGATCTCAAAACGTCCAAAAAGGAATATGAAATAAATTATAGAGTTTATCTTTATAACTTTGGAAGAGATCAGGTTAGGGAGAAGAAATTTCTTCCATCATGGAAAGGTCCTTTTGTCATTACTGACAAAATATCTCCAGTGGCCTATAAATTAAGGATCCCCAAAAATGATAGTTTCATGGATACATGGGTCCATATTAATCAGTTATGAGTGTGTCATCCTAGATCCCAACTACAAGTCATAGAGGGAGAATGAAATGTCATTTCCCCAAATGCACTAAAGACATACTGTAGTTTAAAAAGGCCTAACTAATAAAAAAAAGAAGGTTCAAAAATCATCTTCATAGAAGACTGTCTATGATGCATACTGTTGACACCCAACAAATACCACTGACTGTAAGCCAATTCAAATACATGTGTCCTACATCTATTTAAAATTGGAAGGGGATTTATGTCAGGGTATCTGAATATTATAAATGAAAATTTATATATACATAATTTTCATATATATGGTTGCTGGGACCACAGGATTAATTATATATGAGGCTATTTGAAACAGTTCTATTCACTGTAAATCACAGTCCCCTCTGCCAAATTGTTTTGGCTGGGTGAGACACGTTTATCCTGATTAAAGATAACATTTAAGTCCAGAGGCGTAACTAGAACCCACAGGGCCCAGGTGCAAGAATCTAAGAAGGCCCCCCCCTCCCACACACACACACAAAATGTAAATGTACAGACTGTGACACTGGCACCAATTAGCTCAGACAATAAGCAAAGTGATATTACTGTGACACTGGCACCAATTAGCTCAGACAATAAGCACTGTGATATTACTGTGACACTGGCACCAATTAGCTCAGACAATAAGCATTGTGATATTACTGTGACACTGGCAGAAATTATCTCAGACAGACAATAAGCACTGTGAAATTAATGTGACACTAGCACCAATTAGCTCAGACAATAAGCACTGTGATATTACTGTGACACTGGCACCAAATAGCTCAGACAATAAGCACTGTGATATTACTGTGACACTGGCACCAATTATCTCAGACAGACAATATGCACTGTGCTATTAATGTGACACTGGCACCAATTAGCTCAGACAATAAGCACTGTGATATTACTGTGACACTGGCACAAATTATCTCAGACAGACAATAAGCACGGTGCTATTAATGTGACACTGGCACCAATTAGCTCAGACAATAAGCACTGTGATATTAATGGGACACTGGCACCAATTAGCTCAGACAATAAGCACTGTGATATTACTGTGAAACTGGCACCAATTAGCTCAGACAATAAGCACTGTGATATTACTTTGACACTGGCACAAATGATCTCAGACAGACAATAAGCACTGTGATATTAATGTGACACTGGCACCAATTAGCTCAGACAATAAGCTCTGTGATATTACGGTGACACTAGCACCAATTATCTCAGACAATAAGCACTGTGATATTACTGTGACACTGGCACCAATTAGCTCAGACAATAAGCACTGTGATATTACTGTGACACTGGCACAAATTATCTCAGACAGACAATAAGCACGTGCTATTAATGTGACACTGGCACCAATTAGCTCAGACAATAAGCACTGTGATATTAATGGGACACTGGCACCAATTAGCTCAGACAATAAGCACTGTGATATTACTGTGAAACTGGCACCAATTAGCTCAGACAATAAGCACTGTGATATTACTTTGACACTGGCACAAATGATCTCAGACAGACAATAAGCACTGTGATATTAATGTGACACTGGCACCAATTAGCTCAGACAATAAGCTCTGTGATATTACGTGACACTAGCACCAATTATCTCAGACAATAAGTACTGTGATATTACTGTGACACTGGCACCAATTAGCTCAGACAATAAGCACTGTGATATTACTGTAACATTGGCACTAATTATCTCAGACAATAAGCACTGTAATATTACTGTCACGCTGGCACCAATTATCTCAGACAATAAGCACTGTGATATTACTGTGACACTGGCACCAATTATCTCAGACAATAAGCACTGTGATATTACTGTGACACTGGCACCAATTATCTCAGACAATAAGCACTGTGATATTACTGTGACACTCTTTTTGAATGTCATAAACAACAGGTATAAAAAAAATGTCTCAGAGTTTATTGAATTTTCTTCAAAAGCTAAAGCAATAACTTAAGACAAATGTGTAATAGAGTACAGTTTACAAGAACATTGCAGTGCAATTATGTAAAGAGAGCTGCACTAAAATGCTTCCTATCATATCACTAAAGATGAGCATTACCAATCCCCAACATTATCTTGCAGAGATTTTAAAGTAAGTGGGCAACTGGGCATCATATCTAAAATGTAGGTTATTATCATCTTATTGGTTTTATAAGCACCACTAGATAGATATTTTTTTTTAAACAGATGATGTGTGGGTGGGATCAGTTGGTTTAAAATAATCTACAAATATAAATTCTTCTTAGTGGCACATGTTTTTTTTATAGACATGAAGGCAATTAACAAAATTATCACAACTGGCTCCTGTCATGAGTTGGTCTTGTTATTCACACTGTTGTCTTTGCTTTTGACTATACTGTCCCTTTAACTTTATTGGTTCAGATAGAGCATAGGGCAGGAAAATGGAAGGAAACTTCTAATTTAAAAGGAATAAAAGCAGCTGCTCATTTTAAATTCATGCAATGATTATGCAATGATGCTACAGTCTTTAATGGTCATTGCAATGTCAAAACCCAGTACCAGTGTACCAATATTAGCATTGAAATTAAGCAAACTGATACTACGTAACAAATAGGGACACACAATCAAATACAGGAGTTTGAGTATAGCAGAGCATGATGACAATATAAATGCTATTGATAGTATTGCGCCTTAAATTCTAGCTCACATTGACTGTGCCCCCCACCGTGGTCCCCTCAGTGCTCACCTCACTGTGCCCCCCCCCCCAGCCGTGGCCGCCCCCCCCCCTCAGTCTGACTCTGAGCTCACACAGTGACTGTGCCCCCCAGTATGATTTTGAGTTCAACTTCACCAACTTCACCGTGACCCCCGCGGCCCCCCTTCAGTCTTACAGTGACTCTGATCTGAGGTGCTGAGTGAGCGCTCACCGAGAGTGACCGTGCCCCCCCTTGGCCCCCCCTCAGTCTGACTTTGAGGAACTCACCGTGCCCCCGCGGCCCCCTTCAGTCTGAGCAGAGCAGCTTTAGCTTACATCAGATTCCAGCTGTGACACTGCTGCCGGCCTGCCGCGCTAGCCAAAGACAGACTCCCAGTCTCCCACTGGACCCAGAGAATGTTCCACAGACCACTGTCCTCCACTCCAGTCCAGACTCGGTCCGTCGACTCCTGTCCTGCTACTGACTGGCTGCACGTGCAGTCACGAGAAAATTGTTGAGATACACGTGCGTGCAGCCTGTCAGGAAGGAGGGAGGAGGAGGGAGAGAAGAGATCAGTCGCGCCAAAATGAAAAGTTCCGGCCGGGGCAGGCAGCCGACAGCAGACAGCGCCAGACAATCAGATCAAATAATGTCAATTGTGCTGCTGCGCCTGGCTGCCCTAGTGTGCCCCAAATATATTATATGAATCAGAATGGGATATTAGTGAATCGAACAGGTTAAGTTTTGGGGGGGGGGAAGTATAAAAAATTAATAATAAAAAATTTTTTTTACAACCACCTGCCTTGTTGGGCCCCCCTGTTTGGGAGACCTGCTGGGCCCGGTCGCAATGGCGACCTTCGCATCACTGATAGTTACGCCCCTGTTTAAGTCATTTCAAAGAAAAGAATAAAAGCTTATACTGTTGTATAGATAAAATCAGTGAACCATTTCAAAGTAATATTAGCATGATGGAGCCTCAAAAGTGCATGCCCATATATGGGTTTCCTGCCCAAGGTGAGTAGTCGCTTCGTCTGTGAGAATATTTGGATTTGCAAACATCTTCAAAGAAAGAACATCTGAGAGCAAGATTGTCAGATAGATGACCCCATACAGTGATACACAGACACAATGTCTGAGAAATGGTTGGATTTCTTCTTTGAAGCGTAATGAAATGCAAAGACTAATTATAACTGCTGTGTATTGAAACAACATCTGTATTGACCAACAAAACACCAGCAAAACACATGTTACAATGTCGGTATCTTGCATTCAAATTTTTATTACAGCCTACATAATTTAAATAACTGTATAACAATGTGTGATCTACTGTGTTTTTATATGAATATGAGGAATTGCTCAAATGAACATATATACATATATATTCAGATAACATATTAAATGTATGCCTTAGACTGTATTGTAATAATATATATATATATATATATATATTATATATAATATATATATATATATATAATATATATATATATATACAGATAAATTAAAATTGTATTAGATTAAATGGCAATTGTGATAATCCCATTTTTGAAATATATATAACATGTTTTTTTTCTGTATTCCAGATGGGGCTAGAAGATGCTAAATATAGGATTGCCTGCATGGGATACCTGGGCCATGTCATATGGTTATACACTAGATGTTTATGAAACTTTAAATACATCTCTTAAAATATAATAAGATGAATGTATAGGAATTACTTTGATGTAATATGATATTAGAAACAATGCTGATGTTTCATATTAAAATAATCAGAATGAATAATGTGACATAGTCCAGTACATGTGAACATGTAACTTATTAATATAAAGAAATTATAGCATTTTTAAATACACATTTTAAAGAAATGTTTTTTACTGTCTAGAAATGAATAAATGAAGCTGTTTGTTTGTCATGCTGCCCCTGATGGCCAAAATCCAGTATTACAGTCAAAAAGCCTTTGGCTGCTAAAAATTAAATTTCCCAGGGCCAATCCGATAAGACTTTCCAGGTGTCCTGATACTCAGCTTCGAGGGCCTCCCAAACCAATTCACCAATGATGGTACATAACAAAAACGGGTGGGGTTATATCACATGATTTAACCCCAAGCATAGAGAGAGAAAGGAGGCTGTTGGCTAAACTTGTAACTGATACAAAATGACTGCTGGAACACTGTTACTATTAAGCTAATAGCTACCAATATTCTCCACATGCAAAATACTCTATTTTTTGTATTCTGAGGTGAAATTGGACCTGTTGACAAAGTTTTTGGAAATTGAATTATCGGTTTTGGTCATTTTGGGTAAAGTATGAGAGGTTGTTAAGTATAGGTAACATTTAAACATAATACATGCATAGTTTGCTGCAGTTAAATGACAACTGGTGCCAACATAAAACAGTATCGTCACTCCTATGCGATAAGACAGGTACGGTCCCCCCCCGATACTATCAAATACTCACAAGCGGGCGAGGCACCGTGGCGTGCCTAGTAACACAAGTCGAGACTGTTCTGAGTCGCCCGACAGACACCCAAGGGCTAATGCGCGTCACACTGGAACTTCCAATCAGCTGTGGGTATGCAGTTCAACTCAACTGCCCGAGACCAGCTGTAGCCTTATTATATTATTAGCCTTATTATACTATATTATTAGTGTATATAAATGAGCTGATTTTGTGTTTTGAAGCCACAACCTAATAAAATGTGTTGAGCTTGTGGGCATAATCAGATCTCATTACGTTATCACATTGTGTACAATATACCTGCTGCTTTTATCTTTTATCTGTCTATAACCAATCACCAATACTTGGAGAGAACAATGGAAAATTAACATTTTATTACCATATCTCTTCTATAACCCACTGGGAGTGTAATTTCTTTTACTGGATGTGTTAACACAGCTTGGCCTTGAGGCCAAAAACTTTCAGATGGGTGGGGATAACACAGGCTAAATAAAACTATTTCAAATACCAATATAAGGGTAATGGAATTCTTGTAAACAATTTAATACACTCCAGCAGGTAAAGGTGGATCATTGGGGAACAAATTAAAGGGGAGAACATTTTTGAGTAAACTGTCTCTTTAAAGTCTGCTATGGGTCATACTATATGCAATTTTTGAGTAAACTGTCCCTTTAAAGTCTGCTATGGGTCATAGATAAATGTATTTTGTTAAAATTGCAGTATTATTACAAGTCCTATTACGTTCGGGGGGAGGGGGGGCAGATAAATAACATATTTTTCAATTCTAGTTATATCCTTTTTCTTCCTGAATCTGATGATAGAATTATCTGCATACTTATAAAGGCTAAAGACATGATTGTTCATGGATACCTGGAAAAATTCACTTCAAAATTAATTACCATAACTTTTTTAATCAGCAGAGGGCACTGTGACATTATACTTAGAAAAATCCAAACTAAATTTAAAATACTATTTATGGGAAATTTGTAACTATGTATAATATTTTGTTCATTTGTTAATTATTAACAAACAAAATTTTCTCTTCGTCTTAACAAAAATAAGGCATGAAAATTGAGTGTTTTGTCACACTGTGGATTAGTTATTGATTCATAACCTTTATCTTTCATACAGCTGTAAACATTTAGATTCCTTGGCATGCAGAATAATTATCATACAATTTTATGAATTCAATTCATTGCTGTGATTTCATTCTAGTTAAGTATTTTTCTTAAGAAAATTGCCTATATATAGCAATTTAAGTGGTTTAACCTTAAAGGGACATTACATTTTTCATGAAATTAAAATTTGTATACCTATTAAAAAAATTGTATAACCTATTAAAATTGTATAACCTTCAGGGACAGACAGACACACCGCATATATATATATATAATATATATATATATATATATATATATATATATATATATATATATATATATATATTTATATCAGTGCAAGGGGGGATTTGCACCCTCACTTCAAAATTGAAACGTCAGGGTGTCAGGAATGTCAGTATTCAAATATGAATGAAGGATCCGCACTCGCTGGACTTTCCACACAAAAGGGTTAATGTGTATAGTGACGTTTCGGGGATCCAACAGTCCCCTTCATCAGACCAAAACTGTCCCCTTCATCCATTGAGTGTGGATATATATACTGCCCCTGATAAATATTACTTTTTTGTAATTGTTGTATTATGCTGTATGTATGTATATTAGACACAAAACATACACATACCACATCTCCAGATGCCATTTCTGGGCAAAATTAAGAGTGGAGTGCTATTATCATTCACACTTGCAAGCTAACTGCACTCGACTCTGGCTTTTCCGCATGTGCCGGATACTTATGTATATACAAGTTAAAAGTAAAAAGTTTTTGCTCGCATGCTAACCTGACGTGCGCAAAAAGCAGACATTACAATATCATAATTGCGTTAATGTATTCTACCATAGACTTCAATGGGCACGAAAAGGTGGAAAAAAAAACACCCTACTTTCAAGCAAACCCAATTGCGTTTTATCAAGTGTGCAAACCCGACATGAAAAATTAATATTTCACATTCAATGCTCTTAGCAGAATATGTTCTATTTATTCATAAGTACATGTTTATATATATATATATATAAATATATATATATATATTATATATATATATATAGTATATATATAGATAATGTATTTTTTGTAAAATATATATCTATACCTATATATATGTGTATCATAAATATTTCAATAAAACGCCTTAAGTGTATCAAGTTTTCATGTGCACTAACCTAACCACAATAAAATCTAAATTGAGAAATATGATGCGCAAAGCGCATATTTTACATTCCTATGTTCTTTATATAGAAAATAATGTTTTTTTATTATTAAATATATATTTATATATATCTGATACGTTTATGTAAAATACATATCTTTACCTATATGTCTATTAGAATAGATATACAGGTATAGGTATATATATATAAATATATTTAAGAATAAAAAAGACATTATCCTGTATAATGAAGTACATTGAAATGGTAAAATATACAGTAAATTTACATTAAATCACATACATTTGTACACATATAACACTCAACGCGCGCGCATTTATATATACACATACATACATATTTAGACATGCATATTATGTATGTATTTCTATGTTAAAGTCCTTTCCAGCTTTTTTTCCCTAACATCGGAGCACTCATATCTTTGATCCCTAATAACTTTTGTATGCAACTTTTTTAAAAATAATTTTTATTAGACAGTGTTTTTATGAGTATAACTGTACATTTAATTATTTATTTTTGTTGACACTTTTGTTTCAGAGATCTGAAGGCACGCTAACCCGACACACATTAAATTAAATAGTGATTGAGCCAAACTCATTTACTATGAACTTGTAATATGCGTGCTACTTCCGACGTACACAAATACCTGGAATAAACCTGAAATTGCTTGAGTACAACAGTTAGTGCGCCAGTTATAATCTGGCCTTCTGTGTTTTTGTATATACTTAGGGAAATTACAAAGTCCCTGTGTCTCCCTGGTGGTTCTCTGTCTGTTTGTTTTAAAAGCAAGCATTGTGTGTGTGCTACAGGTTAGGGTCCAAGGAGGGAAGAGACCTTGATGTGGTCCTGGGCTTAACCATTTGTAGTCAAATGCTACTAACTCTCCCAGTTTTGCTTTAAATATTATTGTGCGCTTGCTAGAGAGTGCCAGGTTTTTCTATGTGCTGTGTTGATTGTTTGGTTTAGTAATTTTCCCCTATGAGCTTGTCACCAAGGCCAGTCAGGGGTTAAAGGGACACTAAACCCAAACGTTTTCTTTCATGATTCAATAAAGCATGCAATCTTTAGCAACTTTCTAATTTACTCCTATTATCAATTTTTTCTTCGTTTCTCTTGCTATCTTTATTTAAAAAGCAGGCATGTGATGCATAGGAGCCGGCCCATTTTTGGTTGAGAACCTGGGTTATGCTTGCTTATTGGTGGGTAAATGTAAGCCTCCAATAAGCAAGCGCTATCCATGGTGCTGAAACTAAAATGGTCTGGCTGCTAAGATTTACATTCCTGCTTTTAAAAAAAGATTGCAAGAGAACGAAGAAAAATTGATAAGAGGTGTAAATTAGAAAGTTGATTAAAATGTCATGCTCTATCTGAATCATGAAAGAAAAAAATTGGGTTCAGCTGTCTGTAAGTATTCAGAGCTGTGGGTTTTACAAGTGACTTAGGATGTGTACCCATGTGTATATATACAGTTTTCCCCTATAAATAGAGATTGTGCATTTGTTTTTGGTTATGAAAATCCTAGTTTCGTTTAGTTTAAAAGAAATGACTTCCGAATGAATGCACCAACTAAAATGAAAAAAAAAAAATGAAAAGATGCAGAGGAAAATTGTCAGTATTCATTTGTTTACTTTAATTTTTTGAAAGGGTTAATACTTACCTTAGCACACTCTTCAGAGCACATTATGGTAAGTATTGCAGCTACAGGTGAACTTTTCACTCGCCAGTAGCTTTAAAACATTTACATTCGTTTTAACAAAAAACAAATGTATATATGTTAAAACTAAAATTATGTTTTCGTTTTGTTTCAAACTAAACAAATACCGAATAGTGCAGATAATGAATATTTGGGGAAACAAATTTTCTCTGATATTCGGAACTAATATTATGTCTGAAACAAAAATTTCTTGGCTGCACATCTTTACTGATAAATATTAGTTTTAGACATTTCTGTAATATGTTGTATGAATGTTTATTGGACACACACCACATCTTCAGCTGCTTATAGGTATTATTTAAATAAGAAAAACAGCTAGGAGTTACATTTGGATTATTCAACAATTGTAAATAGCTTTATTTAACTAGATATTATATATTTATTGTAACTGTATTTACTGCCATGCATTGCAATGACCAGTATTCTTCTCCAGGTCTATCTCCAAGGCTCTCTGAGATGATATCATTGCTCCTAGAATACTGGCACTGTCAAAATAAATTACCATATAAAGACTATTTCAAGCTGTGAAGAAAATGAACAACACATGCCGTTGCTGTCTTATGAATGCTTCCGTGTGGCTTCATTTTACTACAATCCATTCTGAAAAATCTCCCAGGTGATCTGTGAAAATTATAAGCAAAGAATATCTAATATATATATATATATATATATATATATATATATATAAATAAAATAAATATACCTCATCATCATCATTTAAAAAAAAGAATATATACCAAAAAAACTAATTTAAATATTTTGAACAGATCAATAAACTAAAGTTGTTTCAAGTAAACAGTGTGCATATTGAAGAGTACAACCCCCAAGTCTAGTCTAACGGTCAATATGGTATTTCTGGCAAAAAGGTAATAATCACATTCCAGCATTCAGGGCTGTTAGACCCTCGCCACACTAAGGGCTAGATTACGAGTGGTGCTCCAACTGTAGCATGTGATCGATATGGGGTATTTTGTTGCTCTTTGCATACAATGGAAATAGCGTGCGTATTATGAGTTGAAAGTATACGTGTTCTTTTGAGTTCAATCTAATTTAAAGCACATCTGGTTAGCGCATCTTCAGAGCACTGGTTTTGCACAAAGCCCATCAAAAATACTTTTACAGAACAATTATAATAACAGTCTGATAAAAATTATTTTTAAAAATTGCATTAAAAATTTATAAGGACTCTAAGACTCTAAGGTCTCAGGTGTTAAAAAAAGGCATGCAAAGGACTTTAACATAGATATACTGTACATACGAGCGCATCCGGTAAGCGGAGTAGCTGAGTGGAGACAGAGGCACAGATCATTTGCAGCAGCATCACACAGAGTGGAACACTCAGGAACCCCCTGTAACTTCTTGGCAGTAAAAGCACCTGGCAGGCTTTGCAAAGTCCTGCCGCTGCCAGAATTCTAAAATACGGGAAGGAGAGAGGCTATCATCTTTGATCCGGAGGTAGAGAAAGAATGAATGGCGTGAAGTCCAGGCACAATTTCTCCCCGACAAACGACCGACAGTGAAGTGCTGCACACAGAGTCAGCTGGAAGTTCGTCAAGGGGAAAGCAACTGACAGAGGAGTGATTGTTTGTAATATCAGCTCCGTGGAGGGAAGCGGGGCTTTGGAAAACAGATACTGCTGCTGTGATGTAAAAGGCTGCACTTAAATCTCTGAGGAGGGTGAGTGATTAACCCAATGGACAGGATTTAACGATGGTAGTTGGGAACTTTATCTGGCTACATTAGAGGTGTAGCCAGATAACCTACAAACTTAAAAAAAAAAGAAAAAAAAAAAAGAAGTCTCTTATAAAGTGTGTTGCTTGCTAACCATAAAAACGGCTTCTTTCTGGACTATCTGCCGGGTCTGGGTATTTACAGCAGGCTGTAAGGAACACCAAGATGCATATCTTCTACATTTCTATGGTTTTTCTGTGATAGGCTACACAGCAACTACACATATCTTTTTAGACTGCAATGTATAACCTGTCTGTATAATAAAAAGGAGATCAACTGGAAAAATCTATCTTGCCTATAGTATCTGAATGAAACATGCGGATACTGATCTGTAAGATAGCAGCTTAATTGGACTCCACAGTAATCTTTTTCTGGGATAGTCTGTCTGTGTGATAAGAGGGAAAAACCCTACAGGTACATCTGAGGTACGGGACTGCTTAACTTAAAGCAACATAAAGATATACTGTTGGCCTATATCAGGGTTCAATTGAACCTACTCTTAAGGCATTACGAATCAGCTGAACACTGTTTTAAAGGGGTTAGATCCTGACTGATAGTACAAGCCAAACAGAGTCAGGCCTGGTAATACTTGGACTGGTACTTTTTTTCTTTTTAAGGAAGAAAAATAAATAAAAAATAAATATGTGTAAACTGGATTAAATCCCCTATTTATCATGAAAGCCTACAAACATATATTTTGCAGTCCTGCAGTGCCATCTAGTGGACTAATATTGCAACTATAACTGGAAACTCACTACTATATTCCTTTCAGCTCATTAAATTTGGTTCTTATATGAAGCTGGATAAATATTTTAAACCTATTTCAAAAACACCGGAAAGAGAAATGTCTGCAAAAAACAAGCAAGCAGATAAAAGGCAACGGCACATAATAGAGGCTCAAGTAGAACACCCTCCCCCCTCCTAGGATTATTAATTCACCCACACATAATTAAATAAATAATAAATAAATATACCCACACATAAATCTACTACAAGAACTGAAAAACTTTTTCGCACCAAAAATGGAAACATTACAAATGGGCATGGATACTCTAACCAACGAGGTTCGCCAGTTTTCAACGAGGCTTTACGAAGCAGAACAAAGAATATCCGATATAGAAGATCAACAAACTACCATATCAACCTCACTTAAACAACTACAGAATAAAAATCAAGCACTTCAAAACAAGGTAGAAGACGATTAAAAAAAAGACGATAAAAAAAAATAAAGATCTAATAGAGTTCACTGCATCAATGTTCCCTAGACTCTTAGGAATAAATTCAGACTATCTACCTTTGCAATAGAACAAGTGCGTTGAATTGGTCAGATAAAGGACTGGATATCACCATCTCACATCGACCTCATCAGGTTATATTTAAATGTCTCAATTATCAAGACAAAATGACACTACTAGAGCCTATAGAATACAAAAATCAAATATCCTATTCGAAGTAAAGAAGCTTCTACTTTTCCAAGATTTTTCTTTGGAGGTTTCCAAACTCCGTAAAGACTTTGCTCCATATTGTTCAAATCTATATGAAGAAGGCAGACAAGTGACGCTTTTATACCCAGCCAAACTTAGACTGCAAACTTCTGAAGGAGTTAAACTCTTCCATTCCCCAGAGACATTCAAGCATACTTCGAAAAGAGAAGCAACAATTTGGAACGTAAGGAAATTATCACTATAAGATGTCAAAGAAAGCTAGAGAAATAGACTGGATGAGAAACATGTATAACATTACTCAATTGGAGTGCTACTTAACACTATTTGTATATTTCTCATTTCTTCTTTCTTCTTCTTCTCTTTATTTTTTTTTATTTTTTCTTAAACTTCACTTTTTAACACTTTTTTTTGCTGTTGTTTTGTTTTCAAGCATACACTATATAGAAATCACACCCCACACAATTGATATTATGGGGATTAATTTCCCCTCCAGAAACAACACATTGGTTAGAAATAATGGAAACTATCACATCTATTGTTATTATTCTTTTTATTGTTCCTAATAATGTAAGGAGGTTCACTTTTATATTTATATTTCTTTCATGTAATTGGCAAGAGTCCATGAGCTAGTGACGTATGGGCTATACAATCCTACCAGGAGGGGCAAAGTTTCCCAAACCTCAAAATGCCTATAAATACACCCCTCACCACACCCACAATTCAGTTTTACAAACTTTGCCTCCTATGGAGGTGGTGAAGTAAGTTTGTGCTAAGATTTCTACGTTGATATGCGCTTCTCAGCATTGTTGAAGCCTGATTCCTCTCAGAGTACAGCGAATGTCAGAGGGACGTGAAGGGAGTATCACCTATTGGATACGATGATTTCCCTAACGGGATCTTTTTCATGGGTTCTCTGTTATAGGTCGTAGAGATTCATCTCCTACCTCCCTTTTCAGATCGACGATATACTCTCAAATTTACCATTACCTCTACTAAAGAACTGTTTTAGTACTGGTTTGGCTATCTGCTATATGTGGATGGGTGTCTTTTGGTAAGTATGTTTTTATCACTTAAGACACTCTCAGCTATGGTTTGGCACTTTATGCAAATTATATAAAGTTCTAAATATATGTATTGTACTTATATTTGCCATGAGTCAGGTTAATGTATTTCCTTCTGCAGACTGTCAGTTTCATATTTGGGAATATAAAACACTTTAAGAAATTTGTTTCTTACCTGGGGTTTAGTCTTTTTCAATTTTGACTACTTTGCATTTGCGGGTATTAGGCCTGCGGGTGCGTCAAATGTTAGACTTTATTGCGTCATTTTTGGCACGGGAAATTACGTTTTTGACGCAACTTCGTCATTTTCGGCGTCATACGTGACGTCGAGACCTTTTACACGGCGGCGTCATTAGTGACGCAAGTGTGTCATTTCCGGTCATTTTTGGCGACAAAAAAGTTTACATTACGTTGTGCATCATACTTGGCGCCAATGTTTTTTCATTATTTCAATACCCCATTCATGTTTGCCTCCTGCTTTCTTCTCTATCAAGAGGCCTATGCTTTTGCATTTTTTCCCATTCCTGAAACTGTCATTTAAGGAAATAGATAATTTTGCTTATATGTTGTTTTTTCTTTTACATTGAGCAATATGTCCCAATCCGATCCTGTCTCTGAAGTTTCTGCTGGAACATTGCTGCCTGACATCGGTTCTACTAAAGCTAAGTGCATTTGTTGCAAAATTGTAGAAAATGATTCCACCGAATGTCATATGTAATAGTTGACATGATAAACTTTTACATGCAGATAGTGTTTCTATCAGTAATAGTACATTGCCAGTTGCAGTTCCTTCAACTTCTAATGTGCAGGATATACCTGTAAATTTTAAAGAATTTGTTTCTGAATCTATTATGAAGGCTTTGTCTGCATTTCCACCTTCTAATAAACGTAAAGGTCTTTTAAAACTTCTCATTTAGCTGATGAAATTTCAAATGACCAACAACATAATAATTCTGCTGAGGATCTATCTGAAACAGAAGATCCTTCCTCAGATATTGACACTGACAAATCTACTTATTTATTTAAAATAGAGTATATGGGTTCTTTATTAAAAGAAGTGTTAATTACTTTGGATATTGAGGTAACCAGTCCTATTGACGTTCAGTCTAATAAACGTTTAAATGCTGTTTTTAAACCTCCTGTGGTTTCCCCAGGTGTTTTTCCCATTCCTGAGGCTATTTCTGATATGATTTCTAGGGAATGGAATAAGCCAGGTACTTCCTTTGTTCCTTCTTCAAGGTTTAAGAGATTGTATCCTTTACCAGCAAAATCTATAGAGTTTTGGGAAAAAATCCCCAAAGTTGATGGGGCTATTTCTACTCTTGCTAAACGTACCACTATTCCTATGGAATATAGCACTTACTTTAAGGATCCTTTAGATAGGAAGCTTGAATCTTATCTAAGGAAGGCCTATTTATATTCAGGTCATCTTCTCAGACCTGCTATTTCTTTGGGTGATGTTGCGGCTGCATCAACTTTCTGGTTGGAAAATTTAGCGCAACATGAATTGGATTCTGACATATCTAGCATTGTTCGCTTACTGCAACATGCTAATCATTTTATTTGTGATGCCATTTTTGATATTATCAAAATTGATGTTAGATCCATGTCTTTAGCTGTATTAGCTAGAAGAGCTTTGTGGCTTAAATCTTGGAATGCTGATATGACATCTAAATCTAGATTACTATCTCTTTCTTTCCAAGGTAATAATTTATTTGGTTCTCAGTTGGATTCTATTATTTCAACTATCACTGGAGGAAAAGGAGTTTTTTTGCCTCAGGATAAAAAACCTAAGGGTAAATCTAAGGCTTCTAACCGTTTTTGTTCCTTTCGTCAGAATAAGGAACAAAAACTCAATCCTCCTCCCATGGAATCTGCTTCCAGTTGGAAGCCTTCCCTCAAATTGGAATAAATCCAAGCCATTTAGGAAGCCAAAGTCTGCCCCTAAGTCTGCATGAAGGTGCGGCCCTCATTCCAGCTCAGCTGGTAGGGGGCAGATTAAGGTTTTTCAAGGATTTTTGGATAAAATCTGTCCAAAATCATTGGATTCAGAGCATTGTCTCTCAAGGGTATTGAATAGGATTCAAAGTAAGACCTCCTGTGAGAAGATTTTTCTCTTCACACATTCCTGTAAATCCAGTAAAAGCTCAGGCTTTTCTGAAGTGTGTTTCAGACCTGGAGTCTTCAGGGGTAATCATGCCAGTTCCTCTTCAGGAACAAGGTTTGGGGTTTTATTCAAACCTATTCATTGTACCAAAGAAAGAAAATTTGTTCAGACCAGTTCTGGATCTGAAAATTTTGAATCGTTATGTAAGAGTACCAACTTTCAAGATGGTGACTATTCTGCCTTTTGTTCAGCAAGGACATTATATGTCCACAATAGACTTGCAGGATGCATACCTTCATATTCCGATTCATCCAGAACACTATCAGTTTCTGAGATTCTCTTTTCTAGACAAGCATTACCAATTTGTTGCTCTTCCATTTGGCCTAGCAACAGCTCCAAGAATCTTTTCGAAGGTTCTGGGTGCTTTACTATCTGTAATCAGAGAACAGGGTATTGCGGTGTTTCCTTATTTGGACGATATCTTGGTACTAGCTCAGTCTTTACATACTGCAGAATCTCACACGAATCAACTAGTGTTGTTTCTTCGGAAACATGGTTGGAGGATCAATTTACCAAAAAGTTTCTTGATTCCTCAGACAAGGGTCACCTTTTTAGGTTTCCAGATAGATTCAGTGTCCATGACTCTGTCTCTAACAGACAAGAGACGTTTAAAATTGGTTGCAGCCTGCCGGCACCTTCAGTCTCAGTCATTCCCTTCAGTGGCTATGTGTATGGAAGTTTTAGGTCTCATGACTGCAGCATCGGACGCAATCCCCTTTGCTCGTTTTCACATGAGACCTCTACAGCTTTGTATGCTGAATCAATGGTGCAGGGATTATACAAAGATATCACAATTAATATCCTTGAATCCCAATGTACGACACTCTCTGACATGGTGGATAGATCACCATCGTTTGGTTCAAGGGGCTTCTTTTGTTCGCCAACCTGGACTGTGATCACAACAGATGCGAGTCTTTCAGGTTGGGGAGCCGTTTGGGGGTCTCTGACAGCACAAGGGGTTTGGAAATCTCAAGAGGTGAGATTACCAATAAATATTTTAGAACTCTGTGCAATTCTCAGGGCTCTTCAGTTCTGGCCTCTACTAAAGAGAGAACCGTTCATTTGTTTTCAGACAGACAATATCACAACTGTGGCTTATGTCAATCATCAGGGTGGGACTCACAGTCCCCCAAGCTATGAAAGAAGTATCTTGGATACTTGCTTGGGCGGAATCCAGCTCCTGTCTAATCTCTGCGGTGCATATCCCAGGTGTAGACAATTGGGAGGCGGATTATCTCAGCCGCCAGACTTTACATCCAGGGGAGTGGTCTCTCCATCCAGATGTGTTTTCTCAGATTGTTCAGATGTGGGGGCTTCCAGAGATAGATCTCATGGCATCTCATCTAAAATAGAAACTTCCCAGATACCTGTCCAGGTCCAGGGATGTTCAGGCGGAAGCAGTGGATGCGCTGACACTTCCATGGTGTTATCAACCTGCTTACATCTTCCAGCCTCTAGTTCTTCTTCCAAGAGTGATTTCCAAAATCATCATGGAACAGTCTTTTGTGTTGCTGGTGGCTCCAGCATGGCCACACAGGTTTTGGTATGCAAATCTGCTTTGGATGTCCAGTTGACCGCCTTGGCCACTTCCGTTACGGCCGGACCTACTATCTCAAGGTCCGTTTTTCCATCAGGATCTCAAATCATTAAATTTGAAGGTGTGGAAATTGAACGCTTAGTTCTAAGTCATAGAGGTTTCTCTGATTCAGTGATTAATACTATGTTACAAGCTTGTAAATCTGTCGCTAGGAAGATTTATTATAGAGTTTGGAAGGCTTACATTTCATTGTGTTCTTCTCATAAATTCTCCTGGCATTCTTTTAGAATTCCTAGAATTTTGCAGTTTCTTCAGGATGGTCTGGATAAGGGTTTGTCTGCAAGTTCCTTGAAAGGACAAATCTCCGCTCTTTCTGTTTTATTTCACAGAAAAATTGCTAAACTTCCTGATATACACTGTTTTGTACAGGCTTTAGTTCGTATTAAGCCTGTCATTAAGTCAATTTCTCTCCTTGGAGTATTAATTTGGTTTGAAGGCGTTACAGGCTCCTCCATTTGAGCCCATGCATTCTTTGGACATTAAACTACTTTCTTGGAAAGTGTTGTTCCTTTTGGCTATCTCTTCTGCTAGAAGAGTTTCTGAGCTATCTGCTCTTTCTTGTGAGTCTCCTTTTCTGATTTTTCATCAGGATAAGGCAGTTTTGCAGACTTCTTTTCAATTTTTACCTAAGGTTGTGAATTCTAACAACATTAGTAGAGAAATTGTTGTCCCTTCTTTATGTCCTAATCCTAAGAATTCTTTGGAGAGATCCTTACATTCTTTGGATGTGGTAAGAGCTTTGAAATATTATGTGGAAGCTACTAAAAATTTCAGGAAGACTTCTAGTCTATTTGTTTTATTTTCTGGTCCTAGGAAAGGTCAGAAAGCTTCTGCTGTTTCCTTGGCTTCTTGGTTGAAACTTTTGATTCATCAAGCTTATTTGGAGTCGGGTCAAACCCGCCTCAGAGAATTACAGCTCATTCTACTAGATCAGTCTCTACTTCATGGGCTTTTAAGAATGAAGCTTCAGTCGATCAGATTTGCAAAGCAGCCATTTGGTCCTCTTTGCATACATTTACTAAATTCTACCATTTTGATGTATTTGCTTCTTCGGAAGCAGTTTTTGGTAGAAAAGTTCTTCAGGCAGCTGTTTCAGTTTGATTCTTCTGCTTTTTTTGTTTAAGTTTTTTCCTTTCAAAAGTGAAAAATAAACTTATTTTTGGGTTGTGGATTATTTTCTCAGCGGAATATGGCTGTTTTTGTTTTAGTCCCTCCCTCTCTAGTGACTCTTGAGTGGAAGACTCCACATCTTGGGTATTGATATCCCATATGTCACTAGCTCATGGACTCTTGCCAATTACATGAAAGAAAACATAATTTATGTAAGAACTTACCTGAAAAATTCATTTCTTTCATATTGGCAAGAGTCCATGAGGCCCACCCTTTATTATGGTGGTTATGATTTTTTGTATAAAGCACAATTATTTCCAAATTTCCTTTGTTGATGCTTTCTACTCCTTTCTTTATCACCCCACTGCTTGGCTATTCGTTAAACTGAATTGTGGGTGTGGTGAGGGGTGTATTTATAGGCATTTTGAGGTTTGGGAAACTTTGCCCCTCCTGGTAGGATTGTATATCCCATATGTCACTAGCTCATGGACTCTTGCCAATATGAAAGAAATGAATTTATCAGGTAAGTTCTTACATAAATTATGTTTTCCACGTATCTATGTAACACTCATAAGTTTAACACTTATGTCACAAGGCTTACACATGTTTTATGTAAACACTATATTAATGTTTTCCTTTTTCCTTATTCAATTAACAGGAGTATGCTCTTGGGGGATGACGGAGACACAGAAACAAATCGGCTGGCATAAAAAAAAGAGCTGGTTAAATTCTATATACCCAGTAAACCGTGAGTACTGCATATTGACCACTATACTTAGCTTTGGAATATCTAAACACAAACGTCAGTGTAATAATTTTAAGAGATACTTTACCGAACACAAAAGCACTTCACAAGTCCCACTAACACTGGATATAGATAATGCATTTGCCTTAAATAAACATCTCGCCTCGCAGCTTATTTTTTCTTTTCCTTTGAGACTATGTCATTGAAATATAATATAGTTGCTTGGAATGTAGAAGGAATAACTTCTCCTACAAAAAGAAGCAGAAACTTACACTATCTAAAAACCATCCATACTGATATAGCCCTATTGCAAGAAACCCATTTAACACAAAAAGAACATGACAAATTGAAAATATGATGGGTGGGACAGATTTTATATACCCCATCAAAAGGCAGGAAGAGAGGGGTAGCAATATTGGTCAGAAAAGGTCTTTCTGTAACATTTACTGACACAATAATAGACAGCAAAGGACTTTACATTATTACAAATATGCATATTGACTCTAAAATTTATGTAATCTGCAACATATATGGCCATAATATACTTAGTCCCTCATTTTGGCACTCCTTACAAGCTACTCTTATTCAACGTTGTGACCATCCAATCATTATAGGTGGTGATTTCAATCTAGCTCAAACTACCCCCTTAGATAGTTTCTTAGACCCTAATCAACTAAGGAATAAAAATAAGCAAAACCAGAGACAAAAAAGAGAAACTACACTCATTTCCGAATTTAAAGAGGAGTTAGGACTGCTAGATATTTGGAGACTTCGTAACCCTGACCAAAGAGACTACACCTGCATATCCAAGACCCATCACACCCTTTCTAGAATAGACTATTTTCTTACATCAATTTATATTTCACCCAATATTACGGGATTATCTATTAAACCAATCACTCTTTCAGCTCATGCTCTGATAAGTCTAATTCTGGAATCTGTGAAACAAGGCTCTAAAAAAAAAAAAGATTTGGAGATTTCCTTCTCACTTATATAATAAAACTGATTTTAGACAGCAACTCACCTCTTATTGGATAGACATTTGCATTGATAATGCCCTACATAAAAACAATGTAGATTTATTTTGGCATACATCAAAGGCTGTTACAAGAGGTACAATTACCGCATATACAGCTCATATTAAAAACTCAGCTACTACAGAATCTCACGGAAGCATATAACACATACTTACATCACCCTACAGTGCATCACAGACAACAATACTATAATTTGAAACAAGAAAGAGATACACATATTAAAATACAGTATCAAATGTTTCATAGCCATAGACAGGGTAAGTTTTATCGTTTTGGCAATAAAGCGGGGAAATTACTAGCCAATATGGTCAGGATTGCTAATCCCAAATCAAACGTCTACTCTATAAGATTAGATTAATATCTATATATATATATATATATATATATATATATATATATATATATATATACAAAAACCAACGAGATCAAGAAAGAATTTGTTTCTTTTTACTCCTCATTATACACTAAGCAAAATATAAATACACAAGATAAAGCACTTTTTTGGAGTAAAATAATTTTACCAAAATTAACAGAGGAACAACGCCTCTCTTTAAATACCCCCATACAGATACAGGAAGTTTTGCAAGCTATCAAACAGGCTAAACTGGAAAAAGCTGCTGGGGCCGGATGGCCTTCCTATTGAATTTTACAAAATACTTAGTAATGAAATAGCTCCCACTTTATCTCAACTGTTTACCAAATATTTGTTGGGCCAATTATCCCAAGATCCAAGACTCACAGATGCAAATATCTCTGTAATTCCTTAACCTGATAAAGGCTCATCTATAGTATCTTCCTACAGACCTATATTGCTTTAAATAGCGATGATAAACTATACACAAACATTCTAGCAGATAGATTAGCAAGAATCCTTCCCTCAATAATTCATCGGGACCAGACAGGATTTATTAAAAAACGTTCTTCAGTTACAAATATTCGGAAAACATTAGCAATAATAGCACATTACTGGACAATTCTTAACAAACCTCCCTGTACACAAATATCAGATGCTTGTCTACTATCTGTAGATGCTGAAAAAAGCTTTTGATAGGGGAGAATGGGATCATCTTTATACCTCATTAGCGAATTTTAGAATAACCGGAGATTTCCTCCAAGCCATAAAACAACTTTACACCAACCCTTTAGCATCTGTAGTTAGAGCTCGGCAGAGGGACATGACAAGGTTGTCTATTGTCCCCTCTGCTGTTTAATATAGCTATTGAGCCTCTAGCAAGTTATATCAGACAATATTCCCAAGGTCTCCAAATAAAAGAATATACTACTCATCTTTCATTAAATGCGGATGACCTTTTATTTTATGTCAGTAATCCCCTTATAAATATACCTAAATTACTTAGCATTATGATCACGTAAAATCAATATTAATAAGTCAGAGGTTACATGACTCCGTAATTCAACAAAAGCAACCCTGCATCATACTAATCTTAAAACTACCTTAGGTATTTTTAAATATTTAGGAATTTATTTACATATTAACCCTAATCAACTATATAGCCTAAATATAACTAAAACTATAGATGATATCCGGAGACTATTGGATGGATGGAAAAATCTCCCACTTCCATTGCAGGGTAGAATTCATCTGTTGAAAATGACTGTTTTGCCAAAAATATTGTACCCCTTGCAAATGCTCCCAATAATGATAAATAATAAAGACACAAAACTTATTTCTTCCCTGTTTGGAGACTTTGTATGGAACAACTCCAAACATAGGATTAATAAAATAAGTTTAACCATGCCAATGCAGATGGGGGGTTTCAAATTGCTTAACATTCAATGGTACAACTTGGCTACCCTAAATAAATTAGATCTAGGCTGGTTGACACAATTGGATTATTTCTGCCCTACTATAGAAAAAGAAATGGTAAAGCCATATCATCTATCTTTTCTCCCACATGCCAAACTACCTATCTTGTCCCAAGATATAGCCCAAAATATCCTATTCAGAGACCCTATGAAAGCCTGGGAAAAGCTTTGTAAACTTTGGGGAATTGAACGTCAAATAACTAAATACCTCCCTTTACAGAGTAACCCTAACTTTCTGCCAGGCTACACTACAAAAGCTTTCCAGATTTGGAAAGTATATAATCTTAATACTGCAACACAACTGTTAGACCCTGTTTCACTTCAAATTCTCCCTTTTAAGACTCTTCAAGAAAGATTTAATATACCAACCACCACAAAATTTGCATACTATCAAAGTTGTCACTTCTTTCTACAGGGAAAATTATTGCAACGGTTTCTAACATTAACAAGTTATATCTTATAACTAAACAAAAATCTCATTCTATAACTCATATCTATAACATGATAGTAGCTCATTTCCAGCAACAATTAATACAGAAAATACAAGATAAATAGCATGAAATGAGAAATATTACGTTAGACTTAAAATAATTAACTACTAGTTTCACACTAGTAAGAAAAACAACCCTTTCAGCATACCTCAAATTTCGGCTCTCCAAAATATTAAATCTAATATTCACCTATCGGCAAAATATATATTTTTTCTTCATGACATGGATAACAGCACCCGTTTTCAATTTTTTTTAAATCTAGTGATACTCATGGTTAGAAAATTAATCATTCAATACTGCATTTCACATAAAGCTCCCCCTTTTAAGAAATTAGTCAATGCTATGCATCTTCAACTGTTTATTGAGTTGACCTTGAGGGTGACCTAGACAAAAGAATAAAAGCATGTATTAAAAAATGGGAACCCTTCTTATTATTTATACCAGCTAGAATAAGACATAAAGTAATACACCCCTTTCGTAATTCAACATTTATTCTTAATGAAAACCTACAAGGTAAATGGTGTTCCTCTTCAGAGGATACAACTTAGCAAATGTTAACACCTGATCATTCCAAGTGGTATAAGACAAGGATCCTTTGCTCTAGATGCTCGTCAACAGAAGCAGATATATTTCACTGCTTATGGAGTTGTCCCAAAATACGCCAATATTGGAGGAAAATCTCCTATTGGATGACGGTAATTTTGAAATTGGATCATAAGCTATCTCCAATAGAAATTTTCTTTCTGGTGAAATTCCAGGGAATAATTAAGAACTACAGTTTGATAAATACTATAATCTTAACGGCACGTAATCTTATTTTCAAATCTTGGAAAGCATCTTCCGCACCTACAATGTCACAATTTAAAATTGCTCTGATCAACCATTTTACGATAGAACAATTCAATATTCCATTTCCACAAGATAAATATTTGCCGGCATTTTTTAAAAAATGGGAAATTTTGGTAAGATCTCTTCCCCTTGCGCACAAAAAAAATTTGATCAAACCATTTAGAGACACTGAGTTTGTTCTGACAAAGATTCTGGCGGGTCATTTCCCCGGGGACTGGGCGTCGGATACGGAATGAGATGTCCGAGGGGGAGGAGAGGCGAGAGAGTTGGGCTCATTAGTATCCTTTTTTTTTTGTTGTTGTTGTTTTTGTTGTTGTTTGTTTCGGGGGGGGTATTATGCATTAAAGATAAGTAAAGGAGAAGAATGTCTAGAATTATGACACAAGTGTAGCTTGTTATCTTCGTTCGCCTACAATGGTTTTATACAGGGTTGACAGTTGTTTTCTTCTCTACTTTGTATTGTGCCCTTTTTCCTTTTTACTATGTCATGGATTATTGTAAGGGGGCTTGCTGACCCTTACTCTGGCACTTTTGGTCATTACCTAAATCTATATGTAAAATTTTATCTAGTATGATGCACTATTTTATATTTGATTATTGTAATGTGTCTCCTTTACTATAAATAAATTTAAAAAAAAAAAAAAAGCAAATGTTAACACCTGCATGCTATAAATTTAACTTAGGGAAGAACGGAAAAGAGAAGGAAAATATAAGAAAAAACAGCTATATGCCGAGTCTGGAATCCCCCAAGAGCATCAGCGAATAAAAGAGGTACCTACTAAAACGTTACACTATGTGCCTGATGCAGTGATATGTAGAAATCGTAGATCCTGTGGGTCTACGGTATATTAAGTTTGGACTTCCTTCTCACTCAAATATCAAAATGAACATCATTAAATACTATGAATATGTGAACCTCTTTCTCTTAATTTTCAATCTCAACTACAGAATATTCTGCATAAAATGTTATACTATATATTAGGAAATATATTGCCTTCCTTTTTCTTTTTAGATAGCACACTTCCCTCTCCCACCTTTGTGTGTGTGTGTGTGTTTATATGCATATATATATATATATATATATATATATATATATATATATATATATATATATTGTATTGCAGCCCTTTGCAGTCAAGTAGGTGAAAACATAAAAAATCATATATATGCAATATTCATATTTAAATATTTATATATATATATATATATATATATATATATATATATATATATATATATATATATATATATATATATATATATATATATAAGAAAAGAGAGTTAGTAAAAAGAATAATGAACCAAAAGAGTTTAACTAGGTTGTTGTATATAATAAAAACTGTGTATGATTTGTCAGAAGGTCACTTCAACTGCATAGGCTATTGCTGTTCTCAGTACGTCTGCGCGTATGTACAAAATCTCTCTCTCTATTCTTATGTATACATGCTCAATTTGTATCTATGTATGTTATATTTCTCTCAATAAAAATATATATATATTACGTGGGTAAAACGTACAGAGAATTCAGGGAACGAATTAAAGAGCACAGAAGAGATATCCTTAATTAAGAAAGGTAGGACAGTGGAGTGCAGCATACAAGATTTAAAATGTGTGGGTCTTTAACTTGTAGATATTAACCCCTTAATGACCGGACCATTTTTCAATTTTCTTACCCTTAATGACAATGGCTATTTTTACATTTCTGCGGTGTTTGTGTTTAGCTGTAATTTTCCTCTTACTCATTTACTGTACCCACACATATTATATACCGTTTTTCTCGTCATTAAATGGACTTTCTAAAGATACCATTATTTTCATCATGTCTTATAATTTACTACAAAAAAAATAATAAAATATGAGGAAAAAATGGAAAAAAACACACTTTTTCTAACTTTGACCCCCAAAATCTGTTACACATCTACAATCACCAAAAAACACCCATGCTAAATAGTTTCTAAATTTTGTCCTGAGTTTAGAAATACCCAATGTTTACATGTTTTTTCCTTTTTTTGCAAGTTATAGGGCCATAAATACAAGTAGCACTTCGATATTTCCAAACCACTTTTTTTTCAAAATTAGCGCTAGTTTCATTGGAACCCTGATATCTGTCAGGAATACCTGAATATCCCTTGACATGTATATATTTTTTGTTAGAAGACAACCCAAAGTATTGATCTAGGCACATTTTGGTATATTTTATGCCACCATTTCACCGCCAAATGCGAGCAAATAAAAAAAAAACTTTACATTTTTCACAATTTTAGGTTTCTCACTGAAATTATTTACAAACAGTTTGTGCTATTATGGCACAAATTGTTGTAAAAGCTTCTTTGGGATCCCCTTTGTTCAGAAATAGCAGACTTATATGGCTTTGGCATTGATTTTTGGTAATTAGAAGGCCGCTAAATGCTGCTGCGCACCACACGTAAATTATGCCCAGCAGTGAAGGGGTTAATTAGGTAGGTTGTAGGGAGCTTGCAGGGTTAATTTTAGCTTTAGGGTAGAGATCAGCCTCCCACCTGACACATCCCACCCCCTGATCCCTCCCAAACAGCTCTCTTCCCTCCCCCACCCCAGAAATGTCCCCGCCATCTTAAGTACTGGCAGAAAGTCTGCCATTACTAAATAAAAGGAGTTTTTTTTTTTTTTTTTATAAAAAAAATAAAATATTTTAGCTGTGATGGACTCCTGCCTTAGCCCCAACCTCCATGATCCCCCCCCCCCCCCCAGCTCTCTAACCCTCTCCCCTATCTAATTGCGGCCATCTTGGGTACTTGGGCACTGTCTGCCAGTACCCAATTTGCCCCAAAAACAAAAGTGTTTTTTGTTCTTTTGTTTTTTTTTATGTTTTCTGTAGTGTAGCAGCCCCCCACAATACCCCTATCCCCCTCCCCTTCCCAGATCCTTTTATATTATTTTATTAAAAAATCTTTCCCCCCCCCCCCTCTTCCCTCCTCATTGGTGTCAGTGTCAGTGCCAGGTAATGTGCACGCGCGCCCCCCGCACGCTCCCGGCACCCGGCGTGCACATTGCACTTCTAGGAACCGGATGCCGGGTAGCGATGGGCCGCCCACCCGCCTCCCTGTTACGCTCCCACCCACCAACGAACCGGCACCATCGCTACCGGTGCAGAGAGGGCCACAGAGTGGCTCTCTCTGCATCGGAGTCTTCTAAAAAGGTATTGCAGGATGCCTCCATATGGAGGCATACCCTGAGAGCTGCTGGAAGCGATTGCGATCGCTTCCAGCACTCTCTTAGACAACTGACGTACCAGGTACGTCCATTATCATTAACTGCTTGTTAATGCATGACGTACCTGGTACGTCAGTTGTCATTAAGGGGTTAAAGAAAGAGGGGTGACTGGGATAATCTACTCCTTAATTCTGAATGCAGGCGGATCTACAACCTCAATTCACTACAACCTAAAGGGCTAAATGAAGAATTAAATGATGCCCCTTTTCTTATCAACTGATATAATCAATTAATAGATTTACTTAAGGGGCCTATCTATGTGAATCTGAGGTGGTTAGGAATGTCTATTGATAGATACTTTACGTATATATAGTATTCCCCTCTATCTAATTATGTCTGTCTAACATGTTCATCTGAACCAATCCTGTAAGCATTAATATAATGCAAGGTAATTTGCAACATTGATTAGATATGTTATGGTGACGATGTACTATTATTGGGGACATAATCTTGGTAAAATGTTTTTGAAAATGTATATACTCTTTGATGGATTAGAAGCTGCTGATCACGGATGCTGGTTAGTTATAAGTTAATAATATTGCAGCAAATAAGTTGTATGTTTATGTATGATATATTTTTTTGTTTCATTGTGCAACAAAATAATGAAGTATCAATTCACCTGTGGGAGGCATTGTAATAGGACAGAATCCATGCAATAGTCATTGATTAATTGTGTCTGAGGAAGCCCCAAGTGACGTAGGGTGAAACACTTGTTGCAGTGTTTGCATTGGCTGGTGCTGATTTCCACGCTGCCTGGGATTACAGCATTCTTATTTTCTCTGAACCCAGGAACCTTTTGAAAGTCTCCCTATGTGAGTTAAGGATGATTCTATTACATACCGGTGAATGGTAGCGGAGCATGTTGGTACATGCGGTCATCTCATCAGAACAGGTAACACGAAGGAGACGCTGATAGTAAAGCACAGTTTGGTCTATTACCTGTATGGCACAGAGGAGGTCGCTGTGATAGTAGCGTCAGTGTCAGTATTGATTCCCTGTTAGATTTATCTACTTACCTGTCCCATTTGTCATATGTCAACTTGCTCTATGGAAAGTAGTAAGGGTATGGGATGAAGCATAGGGTGATATGTGAATCATTTTCTATGCCCCCAACAGTGTTTGTTTATTAGCCCGCATGGACATTTTCAGTTTGGCCACATAGGGAGCAAGGTCTTTATCAGGAGGAACCAATTGCTGTATATTTGCAAGCTGCAGTCCAATATTAAGGACATATTATGTGGAAGTTTTTCTCATAAACCTTTCATATATTTATATATATATCTTTGACTTGCCGGCATAATTTATACATTTCTTTCATGTAATTAGCAAGAGTCCATGAGCTAGTGACATATGGGATATACATTCCTACCAGGAGGGGCAAAGTTTCCCAAACCTCAAAATGCCTATAAATACACCCCTCACCACACCCACAAATCAGTTTTACAAACTTTGCCTCCCATGGAGGTGGTGAAGTAAGTTTGTGCTAGATTCTACGTTGATATGCGCTTCGCAGCAGGCTGGAGCCCGGTTTTCCTCTCAGAGTGCAGTGAATGTCAGAGGGATGTGAAGAGAGTATTGCCTATTTGAATTCAATGGTCTCCTTCTACGGGATCTATTTCATAGGTTCTCTGTTATCGGTCGTAGAGATTCATCTCTTACCTCCCTTTTCAGATTGACGATATACTCTTATATATACCATTACCTCTACTGATTCTCGTTTCAGTACTGGTTTGGCTTTCTACTACATGTAGATGAGTGTCCTGGGGTAAGTAAGTCTTATTTTCTGTGACACTCTAAGCTATGGTTGGGCACTTTTATATAAAGTTCTAAATATATGTGTTTAAACATTTATTTGCCTTGATTCAGGATGTTCAATATTCCTTATTTCAGACAGTCAGTTTCATTATTTGGGATAATGCATTTGAATAATACATTTTTCTTACCTTAAAATTTGACTTTTTTCCTGTGGGTTGTTAGGCTCGCGGGGGCTGAAAATGCTTCATTTTATTGCGTCATTCTTGGCTCGGACTTTTTTGGCGCAAAAAAATTTTCTTAGTCATTTCATTGTTTGTATTTGCGTCATTTTTTTGACGTTTTTGCGCCAAAGATGTCGGCGTCACCGGATGTGGCGTCATTTTTGGCGCCAAAGCATTTAGGCGCCAAATAATGTGGGCGTCTTTTTTGGAGCTAAAAAATATGGGCGTCATTATTGTCTTCACATTATTTAAGTCTCATTGGTTTTTTTGCTTCTGGTTGCTAGAAGCTTGTTCATTGGCATTTTTTCCCATTCATATAACTGTCTTTTAAAGAATTTGATAAATTTTGCTTTATATGTTGTTTTTTCTATTACATATTGCAAGATGTCTCAGATTGACCCTGGATCAGAAGCTACTTCTGCAAATTCGCTGCCTGATGCTGGATCTACCAAAGTTAAGTGCATTTGTTGTAAACTTGTGGTAACTGTTCCTCCGGCTGTTGTTTGTGAATTATCTGCTCTTTCTTGTGAGTCTCCTTTTCTGATTTTTCATCAGGATAAGGCGGTGTTGCGAACTTCATTTAAATTTTTACCTAAGGTTGTGAATTCTAACAACATTAGTAGAGAAATTGTGGTTCCTTCATTGTGTCCTAATCCTAAGAATTCTAAGGAAAGATTGTTACATTCTTTGGATGTAGTTAGAGCTTTGAAATATTATGTTGAAGCTACTAAAGATTTCCGAAAGACTTCTAGTCTATTTGTTATCTTTTCCGGTTCCAGGAAAGGCCAGAAGGCTTCTGCCATTTCTTTGGCATCTTGGTTAAAGTCTTTGATTCATCATGCTTATGTTGAGTCGGGTAAAACTCCGCCTCAAAGGATTACAGCTCATTCTACTAGGTCAGTTTCTACTTCCTGGGCGTTTAGGAATGAAGCTTCGGTTGATCAGATTTGCAAAGCAGCAACTTGGTCTTCTTTGCATACTTTTACTAAATTCTACCATTTTGATGTGTTTTCTTCTTCTGAAGCAGTTTTTGGTAGAAAAGTACTTCAGGCAGCTGTTTCAGTTTGATTCTTCTGCTTATATTTTCAGTTTTTTTCATTATAAGATTGAAACTTTATTTTGGGGTGTGGATGGTTTTTCAGCGGAATTGGCTGTCTTTATTTTTATCCCTCCCTCTCTAGTGACTCTTGCGTGGAAGTTCCACATCTTGGGTATTCATTATCCCATACGTCACTAGCTCATGGACTCTTGCTAATTACATGAAAGAAAACATAATTTATGTAAGAACTTACCTGATAAATTCATTTCTTTCATATTAGCAAGAGTCCATGAGGCCCACCCTTTTTTATGGTGGTTATGATTTTTTTGTATCAAGCACAATTATTCCAATTCCTTATTTTTTATGTTTTCGCACTTTTTTCTTATCACCCCACTTCTTGGCTATTCGTTAAACTGATTTGTGGGTGTGGTGAGGGGTGTATTTATAGGCATTTTGAGGTTTGGGAAACTTTGCCCCTCCTGGTAGGAATGTATATCCCATACGTCACTAGCTCATGGACTCTTGCTAATATGAAAGAAATGAATTTATCAGGTAAGTTCTTACATAAATTATGTTTTTTCTGCGTACCCCTGTTCTTTGGGTAATGAATGAATTGTATATGCTAGTACCTTAGACCAATTAATGTGTGTTTTTATTCTTTTGTTCACTTTGTGCACATTGGTTAACATTATAATAAATCAGTATATTATTTCCAGATATCTGTGGTAGTGTCTATTTGAGGATTTGTAGGCTCTTACATATTTTTTTATTAAGGCTTAAAGGGACACTGAACCCAATTGTTTTAAAGATTCGGCTAGAGCATGCAATTTCAAGCAACTTTATAATTTACTCCTAATATCAATTTTTCTTCATTCTCTTGCTATCCTTATTTGAAAAAGAAGGCATCTAAGCTTTTTTTTTATTATTCAGAACTCTGGACAGCACTTTTATATTGGTGGATGAATGTATCCACTAATCAGCAAGAACAACCTAGGTTGTTCACCAAAAATGGTCCGGCATCTAAACTTACATTCTTGCATTTCAAATAAAGATACCAAGAGAATAAAGAAAATTTGATAATAGGAGTGAATTAGAAAGTTGCTTTAAATGTCATGCTCTATCTGAATCACGAAAGAAAACAATTTGGGTTCAGTGTCCCTTTAATATGGGGTTGCTGGATAAAGTTTACTTTTTGTTCCTTTTCTAGATATACATTATTTTCTTAACCTCCTTGCACCTTGGTGCCCACATGAACATTGGAATGTTGTGGGCCCTTGACCATAGCCATTATATCCAGGGACAGCTGGTACAAATATTGTAAAACATTTTGCTGGGCATTTAGGGTATTGGGTATTAATTGTAGGAGCCATCAATTTTCTCAAATATACACTAAATCAGCAAATTGATTATGGCATAATTAGATGAGACTGAATGGGAATATGATTTAGCTGGAACTTTTGCTTTGGAAGGTCCCAAGGATATTGCTACTGTGGTTGGGAAAATCATTTTTCAAGATTATAAAACACATAAAAATAATCTCATTAAACAATTAAAATTAAATGGGAGGTTAGTAGCTTGAAAAGATGTATTGATAATGATATGATCCCGCGTGGACTTAGACTAAGAAAGAAACCAGGGATTAACCTAATTCAACCAACTATTACAGATTTTAAGGAGGAATGGGAAAAGTGCCTCACAGAATGCTCATTAAAACTTATGCGTTTAATTATTAAAGAAACTGAAAATAAGCAGGATAATGTGAATAAGGAAGTAGAGGAATCTAAGGAGAATCTTGACAAGTAATGAACAATATAACAAATTAAGCGAGGACATTAGAATAGAATTAAGGAAGTTACAGGACAAAATTAAATCAAGGAAGAGAAGGAAATGTTTGAGGGATTTGTTGGACTATTAGGAAGGGGTTGCATACGACTACGCTGGTCAAAAACCAGGTACATTTGATTCAGAGAGATCTGGTTCAGAGACAGATACGAGTAGATCACCTAGGAGAAATAGAGGAAGAAGAAGGGGGATTTTTTTAGTCAACTGGAGGATACAAGACAAAAAAAGAGAAGAAGAGGAGGGAGAAAACATCGGAAAAACTGGTCAAAAACAAACAAGCTATGCTCTGAGAAGTCAGCAGATCAACAAAACACCCAAATAGATAAAAGAAATAAACAAGACTTAGAGGTGGTATATTTGTCTAAAAAGGAACTCAATAAATCTCATATTGAAGTGTAGAGTAAAGAATTGACGTTTGGTCCGAATAATAATTTAGACAAATTCACTGCATCTAAGGATCTTCATTTTTTTGCCAGGAAGGTAGTTCTGAGGAAATTAAATATGGGTAAAATTGCAGATGAAAAGTTGGATATGCATGATAAAATTGCATTAGAAAATTTAGAATGTTTATCAGAGGAAAGAACTGAAACTGATAATACTGGCACAATTGGTTTTAGTGATCTTAAACCTAAATCCTCATATATGCCATCATTATCGATGGTACAGAGTGTCATGACATTTATCAAACTAGTTAAAAAAGATTTGAAAGGGCTAACCAAAAATAAAAATAAAAAGGATAATTTAACTAAAGAACAACGGATGGCATTAAAATACTTAATTAATGACAAAACCATTGTGGTGAAACCCTCAGATAAGGGTGGCAATGTAGTGATCCTTGATGTTCAGGATTATAAAACAGAGTGTCTGAGACAACTTAATAATAAAGCCCAGTATGAGAAATTGAAATTTAATCCAACTTTACAGTACTAGGATGAGTTAGATACCATTTTAAATAGAGCTCTATCTGAAGGACTAATAAACAAAAAAGAACTTTCCTTTATGCAGGTTAAATTCCCAGTTACCCCAACTTTCTACACAACACCTAAGATACATAAACATAAGATCCCCCCACCAGGGCAACCGATAGTGTCGGGGATGGGGGGACTCACTGAAGGTGTAACTAAATATTTGGACTGGTGCCTAAGACCATATCTTACCTCTCTACCCTCCTACGTCAAGGATACTACTGAGGTTTAGAGAAAATTGGATGATATTGTACTCACCCCAGAAACAATCTTAGTATCCATTGACGTGGAAGAGTAATACTCATCTATCCCTCATACCAAAGGTATTGACACTATAAAGACAATTCTAAAGCAGGTAGGCCAGAAATTTGATGGCCACACTAATTTTGTTCTGGATCTGTTATACTTTGTGCTTAACAGGAATTATTTTAAGTTTGATGATAAATATTATAGACAAACAATGGGCACAGCAATGGGTGCATGTTGTGCACCCACTTATGTGTACCGTTATCTTGGCAGAGGGGAAAATGATAACATTTTGGATGCTGCATGTGAATTTGAAAAAGCGATAACATTATGGATACATTTTATAGATGATGTCCTCCTGTTATGGGAGGGCACATCAGATGATCTATACAAATTTATGCAGCAACTAAACTGTAATGATTGAATCTTAAATTTACTTTTGAATGGAGTTATGAATCACTTTCTTTCTTGGATTTGAAAATATCCAGACAACATGGTAAGTTAGTGACAGAAACTTTCAGAAGAGTACCTCAGCAAACACTTTATTAGAGGCATCTAGTCATCATCCCTTACATCAAATCATCACTATTCCAATTGGTCAATATTTGCGACAGAAAAGGAACTGTTCTCGGGAATTGACATACAATAAATATGCAGATGATTTGAGGGAGAGATTTCTAGCCAGAGGCTATTCGAAAAAAAAGTAATTAAAAAAGGATACAAAAGGGCCAGGGAAATTACACGTGAAAAATTGTTGCATGAAACAGTTGATAGACACACTAGCTCAGAAGTAAGGTTCATAAGTACCTATAATTCAGAGTGGGAGGAATTGAGAAAGGTATTGAGAAGACATTGGAATGTCCTTACCACAGACACAGACTTACATAAAATAGTAGGGGACTACTCACTAATGATAGCCAGACGTGCTCCTTCCCTTAAGGATAAACTGGTACATAGTTATTATAAAGGCAAGAATAATTGGCTAGGTAAACATCAAAAGAAGGATGGCTGTTATAGATGTGGCAAATGCAAAATGTGCAAACATCTAACAAGAGGCCAATATATGATTGACACAACAGGGCATTCACACAGAGTGAAGGCTCACATAAATGTTCCTGTCCCTGGTTATACGTGGGTAAAACGTAAAAGGAATTCAGAGAACGAATAAAAGAGCACAGAAGAGATATCCTTAATGAAAAAATTTAGGACAGTAGAGTAGCAAGACATTTTTATGAGGTACACCAAAGGAGCATACAAGATTTAACATTTATGGGTCTTAAACCTGTAGATATTAAAGAAAGAGGGGGTGACTGGGATAATCTAATCCTTAAATGTGAATGCAGGTGGATCTACAACCTCAATTCACTACAACCTAATAGGCTAAATGAAGAATTAAATGATTCCCCTTTTCTTATTAACTGATATAATCAATGAATAGATTTACTTAAAGGGACAGTTAAGGCCAAAAAAACTTTCATGATTTAAATAGGGAATGTAATTTTAAACAACTTTCCAATTTACTTTTATCACCAATTTTGCTTTGTTCTCTTGGTATTCTTAGTTGAAAGCTAAACCTAGGAGGTTCATATGCTAATTTCTTAGACCTTGAAGACTGCCTTTAATTGGAATGCATTTTGACCTCTAGAGGGCATTAGTTCATGTGTTTCATATAGATAACATTGAGATAATGCACGCAAAGTTACCCTGGAGTGAGCACTGATTGGCTAAAATGCAAGTCTGTCAAAAGAACTGAAACAAGGGGGCAGTTTGCAGAGGCTTAGATACAAGGTAATCACAGAGGTAAAAAGTATATTTCTATAACAGTGTTGGTTATACAAAACTGGGCAATGAATATCAAAGGGTTATCTTTCTTTTTAAACAACAAAAATTCTGGTGTTGACTGTCCCTTTAAGGGGCCTATCTATGTGACTCTGAGGTGGTTAGGAATGTCTATTGATAGATACTTTACATATATATATAGTATTCCCCTCTATCTAATGATGTCTGTCTAACATGTTCATCTCTCTATATATAACAGACCCCTCTCTATATATAATAAATCTTTATTTGCCTTTTGCTGAGGGGTTAAAAAATGGATGAGTAAATGTTTTACCTTTGTATGTCTGTTTAAAAATGGGGGTGACCCCGAAATGTCATGGATTAAAAAACTAATTTGCTTTGAAAAGACCCAGTGAGTGCCTTCCTTTCTCCGTTATATTATTGTATTTTAAAGTGTACCCTGGGCACAGCGGGCGCCATGGCCTTGATCAACTTTACCAAGAGTGCTTCACCTCTCTATATGATATATATATATATATGTTACGGGTAAAGTCAGAAATCGGAGTAGTCCTAGGATTACCCGGGTAAACCTAACATTATACAAGCGGCTGTGGGTAAAGCCCGATATAATGTTATTCCCCCATCTACACTATTTTTTTTGCCTTTGCCTGGGGGGGGGGGGGGAGTTCAAGGAAGGTTCACCGCCAATCCTCTGGCATCCACCCCAAGTGAACCTTGGGGAATGAGGTTCACTTGAACCCCCAGGCAGTGGCAAAAAAAATTGTGAAGATGTATGAATTACAGTGCATCTTATATATGTTTGATGCTGATATATTCTGATGTTTGATGCTGATGTATTCTTAGAAAATGTATCATGTTACATTGGGCTTTACCCACAGCCGCTTGGGTAATGTCAGGTTTACCCGGGTAATGGTAGGATTACCCAATTTCTTAATTTACTCACAACATATATATATATATATATATATATATATATATATATATACATATGTATTCATCTATTTATATTTGTATTTATGTATTTATAGACATATATACACGTATAGATAGATAAAGGCAAATCATTTGCTACTGAAATTTTAATATAAAAGCAATTGGAAAAAAACTTTAAAGGGACAATGTACTCAGACAGGTAGCTGAAAAGAGTTAATTGTTTCCCAAGCACTAGCAACAATTCCCCACTGGGAAGTTAACTTCTTCTGTTGAATCTTGTTTACATAGCTTTTCTGTAGTGCATACCACAGTATTCATATATTCAGTATAGGTAACAGTTCCAGTTTCAGCTATTTTGAATAACAAAATAAAGTAGCTATTTCTAAACAATTTAATATACTCTAAGGGAGAAAGTATTATTTGTAACATATAAAATATAGAAAAAGGGTAATGGACATGTGACTGTATAAGCTAATTAAAGACTTTCAAGATTTCCACAGGCAAAGCTACTGTGTGCACAGGCTTAGGAGGTGTTAGAACTACACAGGACTGGGTTGAGAAGGAGATATTTTCCTCACCCTCAGAGGTCTATACTCACAGGGACTAAAGCTAAACTGTTTAGATAGCAGATTTGTTGCTTTATACTGCTCTATTTGCATTTAATGCTACAAGATATTAGCTTATTCCTATGTATTGTCTGTTTTTAAAGCCATTAAATATGCCACTCTCTCATTAAAGGGCCATAATACCCAAATGTTTAAACACTTGAAAGTGATGCAGTATATCTGTAAAAAACTGACTAGAAAATATCACCTGAACATCTCTATGTAAAAAAGAAAGATATTTTACCTCAAAAGTTTCTCAGTAGCCACATTCCATTGTAAAGGACATCTAAGCAACAAATCAGTATGTCTGTCCCGGGACAGCGGAAGGAGCGAGCTTATGTGCACACTCAACTTATTTCCCTATTCAGTGTAAGGAAGTTTACAATGAAATCTCACAAGAGTTAAGTCAAAGCTCATGAGATCACAGTAAAAGAGTTCATGAGCTCAGCACTGCTGATGCTGATTGGCTGCTGTTTATTTCTTCATTTTTTTTCCCCTGCAACTGGGTAGCAGCTTAGTATACCATTTTACACAGAACTTACTCTGCTGAGCTGAGGAAATTGTGAGGTAAAATATCTTCCTTTTTTACATAGAGATGCTCCGGTGACATTTTCCTGTCAGCTTTTTACAGTTATACTGCATCTGTTTCAAGTGATTTAACATATGAGTTTTATGTACCTTTAAATTACGTCTGGTTTATTTCTACATGTGCATTTAGTATCAATTTGTTTCAGTGCTATGGGATCCTTGAGAACTATTTTCACTGAGTAGAAGTACTGCTTAAGCTAGTTAAGTAAGTCCCAGTTTCCTTGGCTTCAGAAGAGGTTCAGATCTGCATATGAAGCTATAGCAGTCAATCACAATCTTTCAGATTTAGGCTCCAGATAACTAATTCTTAGTTTAGGCCTATATGGGAAGGTTGTTCAGGTGATAACAATTCAAAATGGGTTTGGCCACTAAAAGTCTACAGCTGTTTATGTGTTTTCAATATAAAGTTCCTGAAAATGTTTTTTTGCTTGTTGTGTTATCGGGATAGAAACTGGGAATCCAACTGAAACTGACGTATAAAATGGTCCCTTTTCATCTCTTAATGTTCTTTTGAATCAACTCATTTGTTAAGTGTGAAAGAAAATAGTCACAAAGGCTAGTTCCGGACTTTATCAAATTCTTTTAGGTGTTGAATTCAATAAGTGTGCCTCGAAAATCTTTTAAAAGTATTAGGAATATTGAGTGTGATCCCCAAGAAAAATATTTCTCTGTTAAAAATAGGGTTTTTATGTGTGAGCCACAAATATATTTGCAGCTCAGAGAGCTAGACATGTGCGATTAGTTTCAGATCGATTCGGAAATTCGGCCGAATTTCTTAAATTCAGAAATTCGGATCGATTCGAATTTCCGAATTGAAATAGTGCCGAATCTACCGAATAAATCCAAATTAGTTTGGATGTATTCGGTAGATTCGGATGGCCATGGATTACACTAGTATTGTACAGTATATTAGGTTATATCACTCTGCTATGGGTTACACCTAATATACAGTACATAATACTAGTTTAATACACAGCACATCCCACCTAACACATACCGAAATTCCGAATTTCCGAATCGAACCGAATCAAACTGAATCCAGCCGAATTTATTCAAATCCGAATGAATCCGAAACGAATCCGAAACGAATCCGAAACAAATTCATTCTAATTTTTCCGAATTCGAATCGATCCGAACCAAAATTCGAAAAAATCCGAATCGATCCGAAACAAATTTTTCAATCATGCACAAGTCTACAGAGAACCCACTATTGTGCCCACATTGAAACAAAATGCGCCCTTTTCATGCCAAAAACAAATCAGTCAATAGATTGTGAATGACCCCTTAGTATAATATTTAAGATCGAACATGTACAAAGTAATTTTTAGTTTCTCAGTTATCTGTACATGACAATAGAAAATGTAGTTTGATCAATAATTTTAAAACATAAATCATATAGCTATTTATGGTGTTTTATCATTTATATATCAACTTGATGTATGAGTAATTATATCATAAGTACAAGTCTGTTCACTATCAGCAGATGGCCTTTGTTAAGCCATTATATTTTAAGTTGCCAAATTTATTACTTTAATATATTCAGTTAGATGTTCTGTGCTCTAACATTTTTGGAACAACTATGCCACATTTAATGAGATTTAATGTAATTAAAAATATATATCTCACATTAATCTTTTCTTTTTCAGGATAATAAAGCAAGCACGTTTATTAATTGGAAATATAAATAATATCTTTATGAGATAAAGTAAATACATTAAAAGAAATTTCTATCATGAAGATGAAAAAAAGATACAAATATCTTGCTGTCACAGATAGTTTGTCTGCAAAAATAATATATCCAGTATAAGATCTATAGGATCTGTATCCAAAAGTGCTTTGTTATGGTCTGCTGTTTTGTTTTTCATTGCTGGAAGTGTAAGTGACGGTAAATTCGGTAAATTTGAGCTTTCTGCAATAGCTCATTAGGTTACCATTATGATATATGTGTCCCCCAGGAGCAGCACGGTAGGAGGTGTTGTCTGTGGTGCAGTCTTACCTGAAAGATGGAGGCGCTTCTTGCAGAGTTTCTGTCGGCGGCGAGGTGGAACGGAGAGGCCTGGATCCGGGAGCAGTTGGTCACGGCTTGTTAGGCAGCTTCAGGAGTTCAGGCGGTGGATGGAGCACAGACCAGGAGCAGAGGACGGCCGGCCAGGAAGTCGAGGCCAGCGGAGAGGTAGAGTCCGGACATCCACACCACCAGATCCAGGAGGGCGAGCAGTCGGCCGGGTGGTCCAAGGGAGCAGCTGGTGAGAGCCGATGGCAGAGGACGGCAGGTGGGAGCGGTGGCCGAGTAGCGGCCTAGGACGGCGCCGGTGGATGACGTCATGGAGGTGCATCATCGGGAGGAGCCAGGCGCAGCGAGAGGATGCAGGAGGTCGGTGAGATCTAGGAGGAGTGGTGAGAATTCCGGTAAGTGCCCGCTGAGCTATCGAAGATGTGGGGGCACCATGGAGGCTGCGGGGGCTGTATACAGGCTGAAATTCCATGGGGGGATAAGGACAAGCGTATGAGATTGGATGGGCCATGGGGAAGGCCTAGGGTCTTAAAGGGGATGGGGATGGGAAAGGGGGCCACATATAAGGCCCTTAGGGTAAACTAAGAGGGGGGGTGGGCCACACATGAAGGTCGCACATGAAGGCCGCAGGCAGAGACGGAGGGGGGGGGGGGCAGCATAAGGCCACAGGGAATCTAACGGATGGGGGCGGGCATAAGGCCTCAGAGTGATGAAGGGGGGCATGAATAAGGCCACTAGGGACTGAGGTGGGAGTAAGAAGGGGCCAATAATAGAAATAAGGCCATGTGGGAATTAGTTACTGGGGCGGCGATGGACTGCGACAATAGGGGAGCCAGGTGGTAGGCAGGATGGACCATGGGTTTTTAAGGGCGGGGGGCCATGAATAAGGCTGAGCGGGGTGGAGGTGAGTAAGGTGGGGCCACATGGTTTTAGGGGACCAGGGGGCGAGTGAATTGTTAGCGTGGTTTGGCGCCCAGTGCAGGACGGGTAAGATAGGAGTGGTTGATTCCGGAGCAATGGGGGCGGGGCTTGGAGGACCCAGGGTAAAAGGGCTAGGAAGGGGCGGGAGGGCAAGGGGGAGAAGATAGGATTGACCCGGTTGGGGGGGCAGGGAGCCCCTTAAAAAAAAAAGTAAAGGGCCTGGGGGGAAGGACTGGGGGGGTTGATGTGGGGTCTCAATTTAATTTGCTATATTTTTTCAGGGTTCCTTGGGGAGGGGCGAGGAGGCTCTGGACGCTAATAGATTGGAGATGGTGAAGCAGCAGGAGCAGAGCTGGAGGCCAGCGGTGACTTCAGGGAGGAAGAAGAGGACCCATTGGAGGGGACATCATCAGGACCTGGGATGGCTGGCCAGGTAGGAGATCTGTCCACACTGGTGCAGATCTTGCAATTGTTGTCTCCTCAACGGAGAGAGGGGGGGCGGAGCCGAGGGAGCAGGATAGGGGGATGGGTGGTGCAGGAGGCAGGGGGGGCTCTAGGGGGAGGGATTTCAATGTTGTATCTCCCTTACTGACAGCAGTTGCAGGAAACAGGAGAGGGAGGGATGATTCCCCACCACCAGGTAGGGCAGCCACCTCCGACGGATGCCAGAGATCGAGGTCTCCATTGAGATGAACATGAGGAGGAGGGCCTTTTACATCCCCAACTTGGATGTGTGTGGAGAGGGATAACGAAAGGAGCAGATACAGCAGGGGGCGGTCTCTTGCTAGGAGAGACAATGTGCGGAGGAGACTGGACACCAGCAGGGGACGCGAAAACGGCGGCAGGGACAGAGACCACAGGAGAAATGCAGTGCCAGATCGGGTGGACGGACTGGTGATGGTGCAGCAGCCAGCAGGTGAGGTGGCAGCTGGTGGGGTGCCCGGTATGAATGATGCATTATATGGAAAGAGGGAAGCACTTGTGGCAGGCTTGAAGGGCTTGTTGATGGCCTTAGAGAGGCCTAGCAGGAAGGGGAACTCAGTAACTGCAACGTGGGTGACTCCGGGGTCAGTTATGTCTGGGGGAGGTCCGCAGGCGGGTGTAGTGATAAGTAGCGCAGGGGCGGCAATGTTGCCGGTTGCAAGTGGGGGGGGGGAGACATGGTTCGTGTGCCTGAGGGGGCCCTGAGAAGACCATGCTTATGTTCGGTGGGTCCCCTGGGATATACCTGACTAGCGAGTTGAGAGACAAGATAGGAAAAAGGGAATTTGTGGTTATATTTTCCTTGTTATCGTTAGAGCATGTTTTAGAGGTAAAGGAGGATGAGAAGGAGAAGGGTAAAAAGAGGAGGAGGAGCGGAAAAAATGGTGGAGGAAGTTGCCAAAGACTTTTAGGAACTGGTCCCGGGCCTTCTGTATTTTGGCCAGTGTCATATGTTCAAAATCACCAGAGCAGAGAGCCCCTCTGTTCTGTTATTTTGATGAGATCTCTAGTGCCTATAGGATGTATGGGGAAATGGTGTGGTGGAGATACGATGAGGTATTTAGGCAGTGGATGGCGGTGTGGCCGGAGATGAAGTGGGATGATAGGGACATGGGGATATGGTTGGAGATGATGACCACCTTACGGGGGAATTATTCCTTTCGGAGCTAGGGGCAAGCGAGCGGGAGTAGAAGTGCAGGCAGTGGGATGGGGATGGCAGTCGGGAAAGGTTTGTGTCTCCAGTTTAATGAAGGGCAGTGTAGGTTTGGGGCATCGTGCAAATACAAGCACGAGTGTTCCTGCTGTGGTGGGATCCACTCCTTTGCAAAGTGCTTCAAGAAGGCTAGACAAGGGACCCGGCCAGTGAACGTGGGTGCAATGGGAACGGAACCGGTGAGGGTCGAAAGGATCATGCCATGGCTAGAGGAGTACGCTCGTAAGCGGGGCACACGTGGGATGCTGAGACAATTTTGACGGGGTTCAGTACGGGTTTCTGTACCGAGAACAGGAGGCGGGGGGTTTTGCTGGGAATTTGAAATCGGCTAGGGAACACCCAGAGGTATTGAGGGACAAATTGTGGAAGGAAGTGAAGCTGAGGAGAATGGCGGGTCCATTCCGGGACCCACCGTTGCCTAATTTGAGAGTTTCTCCATTGGGGGTGATTCCCAAAAAGGCTGTGGGGCAATTCAGGAT